>NW_028321888.1:11579664-11883081 GCF_036245765.1 Copidosoma floridanum
ACAAAAGTGCGTACGAAAACCAGGCATACCGGCAAAAATACTTATTTTTCGGTATTTAATAGTTTGAGTATGCAAATCTGAACTAAACAGTAGCGTGGTCGCTAAGGCTTCGTCTGCTTTCTCAAACTTATCTCGTCGCGCTACTCTCGCGTGACTTCATAATGTTTTGTGGTACAAGCGGTTACTTACTGCAAAATAGGTATATTTGCTCAAGATTATTTTCCATTTCAGTAAAAAATATATAACTTACGAAAAACTTGTTGAAGTGTTGAAATTTAGAAACGTGTTCTCTTCACTATTTTCACCAAAATGGCTATGGATGATGAAGTTTATAGAAAACTTAATACAAATAATGAATAAACATTTGTAGTCGATTGAGCGAACCCTATTTTTCTCCTCGAAAGACCAAGACAGTCAGTAAGACAATATTGGTGATTTCGAGAACCCTCAGGAATACTTAAAACAAAAGTATTGGTAGATTAACATGATTTTTTTAACCAAAATGAGGTAAATAATTTTTTTTCTCGTGCTATTAGTTAAAAAAAAAAAAAAAAACTTTAAAAAGATATATTTATCATTATTATTACCTATTATCTAGATTATATGTCTAGATAAAAAAAATAAATAAATAAAAAAAAGAAAAGGTAAGTATTGATTTAATTACAATATACTGATAATAGTCAGTGACGAAATAGTGATGTTCAGTTTCTCAGTACACATTATAAAAGAATCCAGTCTGCTGTTTGTGATAACTTCAAGCTTTTTTTGATATTGTAAAAAATGTAAAAATAGTACTACATTACTTAAATATTTAATTAAAAATTTTTTCCATTCATAGTTGATGAATATATAAATAATTTCAAACAAAGAAAGTGTCTTAAGTATTTGATTTAAATAAAAGCACTTATTGTAAACTAAACATATTCCAAGTTGAACGATAAAAATTAAAGTTTATGGCCATCTATGCATTAAAAGCTAGAATGAGAAAAACAAACGTCTTGTATTACCATCGAATGATATGAATACTTTAATTTTTTATTGTAAAGCAAAACATATAAATACATCTTCCATCACATGCAACCACTTTGATCCTGTCCATTGACTTGTCGATCCTGTTGATTGAAATGTCCATGCGTTATCACAAAATCTGTACATGTCAAGTTATCATAGTTTTTAGTTTATCCAAAAAGTAATATTTTTTAGGTTCATATTTAGTTAAGTTAAAAGGTTGAATAGCACTTATACTACATAAGTATTTCATGACATTGATAATTTACCTTCAAACTCAATTTGGTCTTTACTTTCGTTGCTAAAGCCTGAGTAATTGATTCATCGAACTGTAATAAAACCTTCTCATCTAATTCTTGTGAGATATTACCATCCTATAAACAAGAAATATAAATAATGTATTAATACAATTAACATTCATACATCAAACAATACAAAAATGAAAAAAAACATTTGTTAAAGTGAGAAATAAGAACTATAACTTACTCTCACTAATTAACCAAACTATCAGGTAGGATGTTGCCTAAGGATGTATTTCTGTACAATGGATACGTCATGTTTCAAAATGTAGAATCACAGAATTTTCTTGCTTCGGTTCACAGTTGTCTATACTCACTTTACTAAAACACTACTAGTTATATTTTCTACTTTAGTCTAGACCAGGTGACCGTAGACTAATGTAAAAAATTTCAATTCGCTCGGGCCAATCAGATAACATAAGCGTTTTAATTAATTTTCCTATTTTATTTTTGTCTAACTTGTTTGGCAATTATTACGGACAGATCTACTGGCCTACGTTCTAAGTAGAGGATTTAATTATTTGTTCTGACTTTTGATTTTTACATGAGTTTACATACGTTTATTTAAGAATGTTTCTTTATCGACTTGTATTGAAGAATACGAGGGGCTGTCCACGGGATTCAAAGATTCAAGAAATAATAACGATTCAATTAGGATTTGAATCTTGAATCAAAAAAAAAAATTTAATTTAATTAAATAACCGTTTAAGCAATCAAGCATCGGCAATAAGAAACCCAACTGTTTTTCACTAGATTTATTAATAAAATAATCTTTTAAACGAGTAAGCATCGGTGATTAGAAACCCAACTATTTATTTGACAATTAATTAAAAAAATAATCTTTGAGGCGCGTAAGCATCGGCGATTAGAAACCCAACTGTTTTTCACTAGATTTATTAATAAAATAATCTTTTAAACGAGTAAGCATCGGCGATTAGAAACCCAATTGTTTTTCACTGGATTTATAAATAAAATAATCTTTTAAAAGAGTAAGCATCGGCAATAAAAAACCCAACTGTTTTTCACTGGATTAATTAATAAAATAATCTTTTAAACGATTAAGCATAGGCGATAAGAAACCCAATTGTTTTTCACTGGATTTATTTATAAAATAATCTTTTAAACGAGTAAGCATCGGTGATTAGAAACCCAATTGTTTTTCACTGGATTTATTTATAAAATAATCTTTTAAACGAGTAAGCATCGGCGATTAGAAACCCAACTAATTATTTGACAATTAATTAAAAAATTAATTTTTGAGGTGAGTGAGCATCGGCGATAAGAAACCCAACTGTTTTTCACTGGATTAATTAATAAAATAATCTTTTATTGATTTAATTATTTAATTTAATTTTATTGATTTAATTATTCGTGCACTCCGATAGGGTATCTCTTTTGATGAACGTCAAACTAAAATTATTTTTCCAACAAATAATCAGATATTTTGTTTAATAAATTCAAACTGCAGTTTCAATTGACAAATATATACTGATGAGCAATTTGTGTTTTTCTGAAAATTGTCCAGTACTGCTCGTAAAAAGATATTCCGTACGGTTATCCTGCCAGTGGCATCGGTATATATTTCAAGAATGTGTGGAATCTGCAACAAAGTCAAACAGATAGTTTGTATACTCGCTCAGGACTCTATCGCTCGGACAACGAAAAATTTATCCGTGACAAGAAAAAACAATTAGGATTATTTCATGACAAGCTTATCTCCAGGTATTCACTAATAACACGCATAAATGGGAGAACAAGATAAACAGCATGTCTAGATCTCTATATTACTGTTGTATAACTCTTTCATATTTTAATTATTTATTTGCGTTGAAGTACAGTATTAATTGTATAAATTATACCAATTTAATCAACCTTGCATATAAAATATAAATCCTATTCTGTTGAAAATTGTCCAAATTAAATTATTCTAATATTTCAACTACTCGCTTTTACATTTAATCATATTTAAAGGTGTAAAAAATAAAATGCATAATTCCACAACAAGGTCAAACACACATTTATTGATATCGACAATAACTTGTATACTAAAGAATTTCTCGTCAAACAATACATTTCATTATTTTCTACCTCTTGATGATGGTAAAATACCTTGAAGCAACCAACTCGGATTATTTGTCCTTGAAGATCATTTCTGCGCTGATCAAAAGCCAGATTAGTTGCCCTTAATCCTTTCTTTTCATCCCAAGTTCCAAAATGACTTTTAATCAATTCTCGATCCCTTGCAATTTGATAAACTTCGCTAAGCTCTCGAGCATTTATACCCGTAATTTTCTGCACTACGAGAAATAGGCAGTTGAAAGGAATGTAGTTGTTGGAGAAAAATTCATCAGCTTTTGTTTTTTCACTCAAAAAAATCATCCATTGAATGTTGTCCATTACAAACCACAAGGATATTTCCTAAAAGCGTATCGCACACTCAATTACTGTGATTACAAAAGTAGTATAAAAACGTATACAAATAAATAAAAATTGCTTAGCAAAAACTATCTTCAGATCGTGAAATCTGAAAAATGCTTCTTGTTTCTTTAATCAAGTTCACGACTACAAACATTTTTTATCAAAACAAAACAACCAAAATTAACATAATGCTAACTTTAAGAAACTGTTTCATCTCTTCGGAGTCATTCATCAGCACGATCAAGGTATTCTGCAATTCAGGAGTATCAATTTTCATCTAGAAAAAGAAGTATCAGAGAACGTTAGTGGCATATAAATATTTTAAATAATGATCAGTGATTATTACGAAAATAATTAAATAATTCTAGTATGATTGTCTGTCAAATCATGCATGTATTAGATGAACTGGATGCATAAAAATGATGGTTCTTCCTCGAGTATAAATTTGTATGTTTTACCGAAATGTTTAAGTCATATATAATAAATTATAAGGCCATCATCACACGTAACAGCGCAATGTATAAAATATTTTTATGCTTGCAGAGCCCAAAGATTTTAATTCAAGGACTATCTTGTGTACAAATATACAAATAAAGCTGTTTTTCTTCTTATGGACCAAATGATCAAGTATATAATCACTTTCATACGCAGCACAAGACAAACTTGACTTTTTATGCTAATAATTATTTTTACCCCGTCAAATAGTAATGTAATGCGTCTAACTACTTTTATTTTTAAATAAAAGCCACTGTGTACTGATAATGCCTGAAAACGATCTCGGTGATCCTTTTTAAAATGTACAATTAAATAATATTAAATGTTTTGTTCAGAGATTTTTTTAAAGTCAAAAAAATGTATCCAGTTGCTAACTAAAAGTTTTGTTTCATTACCCTTGATTTAAAGACTTCTATCTGATTAAAACATATTTTTACCATCGCCAAATAGATTTTCATGGTATCAATAAGTTTATTAAGCACGTGGTATGGATTGAAAAAAAAAAAATTGCAAAAATTTGGGTGCGCACAACCGCGCTTGAGCCAGGTATTAGCTGACCTGTCATCCCTAGTAGTTGTTATTACAATCTTCTAACACCCTAGTAAGGCTCCTGGCTCAGTTTCCCTATCCTACTCTCTATCTGACCCTACAACCCCTCAATGTGCTACTTATGATTCTACCTTAGATCTAGGTATTAACTCTACCTTATTTCTATTTTTCTTATTCTATCTTACACCTATTTTTTTATTCTACGTTATTTCTAATTATTATTCTAATTATTCTACCTTAAGATCTACTCTTATTGTTCTACCTTACATCTAGTCTTACTACTCTACCTTAAATCTACGATTTTTAATTCTACATTAAAATCTATTTGCTTACTGACTAAGGCTAATAGATTAATTAATTTCTACCCAACACCGCTTAAAACTACGTCGAAGGTTGGGTCTCGAACCCGGACCTCCTGGCAACTCAATATCTGATAGCTAAAGCTTTCATACGCATTTAACCACGCAGCTACTGAGCTCTTACGGCCCGGCTTGTTTAATAGTAAATTTCAATCATTAGTTTGGTATAGATAAAAAAATGCCTGTAAGTGAGATACTTGTGTATGTGTTGATTGCTTGGCGTATCGGTAAGTATATCTATATGCCTGACCAACTTGACTGTAATCGGTTATACAGATATACTGATATCATGCTAGGCCCACATAGTTATCAAATTTCTCGTTGGAGGGCGCCGTTTTTGCAACGCGATTGAGGCCCAGCTGACACATAATGATGTGCAAACGTAGCCGTGGGTGTTTGCTTAAAATAATTACAACGTATCATCTTATAATATTGCGAGGAAGAATAATGTAAATATGAACTCGTTGAATACAGTTTTAGGTTTTATTCATTGATACTTCATATCATGTCAAATTGTGCTTATGAAATTAACCGATTTAGTGACCAAGTAAGGTCAGTAACTAGGTTACGAAGTTAACTGGGTGTTGAATGCGATAAACATATAAGTAGATAGTCATTCGTTTTGCCAAGATATCAAATAAAAGCGTTCACCGATTGTCAGATGTACACGGGCAACTTCGAGAAGGATGGTGAGACGAGGTTTAACACTCTCAGCTCACGACTGGTTTCGTTAGTTTTTCTTCACGAGTCAGTAGAATAAGTAGGTGTCGGCGTTCAACCTTATTTTATAATTGAAATAAAAGTTTCAATTTAATTAAACCAACTAAATTATATTCATTTTCTTTGTCTAACAATCTTGATTTGATCATATCATCAATAGGCATAAAATCTACAACTCTTCTTATTTTTGTAATGACCTTAAATTTCAGCACTAAAAGTTACGACAAAAAAAATTAATATTTCATCCGTTTCAAGATATGTTTATTAACTTCCAAGAAAAAAAAATAGTTCAAAACCAAAAAAAGGTACAAAATGTTGTTATATTATATTATATTACAAATTAAATAAGTATCTATACTACTGATTTGAAAAATAATGTTTGTAGTACCGATTTGTGCCAATAATACCGATGAAGTGCCAGATTTAGGACTCAAAGGGAGCTGAATCGAATTATAACTATTTGTACTTTTGAGCTATTACAAGCAAAAATAATAACTGGATAGTTTGATCTATAAAAGTTGATCCAAGAAATCCTACAAAATGACTTATCATATACATTATGGATTGTATAGGTGTAGATAAAAAATTTTTGCCAGCAAAAATAATTTCTAATAATTTAACTAATGTGTTGTGTTAAGACTTCCATATAATTTAATTATTTATGAAGTACTAATGGCTAACAAGTTATCAGCAACCAAAGTTATTGAATCAAGTAGTATAACTTTTTATCCAAGTGTAGGCATGACTCCATCTAGTAAACAATCGACAGGCAATCCAGAAATGCCAATTAAATGCAGTGTTAACATTAGAAAAAAAAAATAACAATCAACAATTTCTAGTTGAAAAAAAATACTTCATGCGAATATACGTGCCTCAAATAAACTTCATACTAGCTTTGTAAAATAAAACTTCGAACGGATAAGGGAAAAATATTTCTTATAATATACCATGATGAAAACCCACCAAGTGGTTGAGTTACGACTAAAAAAGATTTTCTACTGAACCAAAAACATAATAAACATATCTTTTGGCTTGGCTTTGTTATTTAATTGTTAGTTCCAGGTAATAAGTATAAGATGTAATTTTATTTCTTTTTTTTTCATTTCATTAATGTCACAACTCAAGTATAATATTTTCAATACATCGTAAGTTCATGATTTTGAAATAAATAAAATGTGATGTAAAGTAAATTCCGTCCATTAATCAGCAGAACAACTATAAAAAGGTTTTTAGTTGTTTCTTTTAGTGACTTATCAACCGCTATACAATAACTTTCCTCACACTAAAGAAATAACCAGCTAAATTATTAAAGATATATTTGTCTTTTTTCATTCCCGTGTTCACTACATTAAATGTGCGTTACATTTTCGCTGAATAGCCAACATATAACATTTTTCTATGAATAAACAATAAATTAATCAAAAATACTGTTTGGGGAAAAAGTCTGCCGTTCGTGCACTCGGGCGTACTATGCATATAAGTGAGCGAGCGAAAGCACGAACAAGCGGGACAGCATCGGAGAGTTCAACAGCCGGAGCCACAATGCTGGTTTCCAGTGTGAAGGACGCTCCGTCGCGACTCCCCTCCTTATACCATACAACCACCTTCGATGCGTCTACACACTATTCCATAGTTGGCTTCGATCGCTTTTTCCTTCCTCTCTTCCATCCTACTTATACATCCCGCCCGCTTATCATTGGCTCTTGCTCTTGCTTATACGTCAGCAGGACTGGTATACTTATAGGTAATGGATATTTGTTCGGTTTCCAGCACTTTAAGAATATTCCCCGATTTCTTTCACTCACTTTTCCTTTTCTGTGACAGTAACGTCAACAACGTTATTATTCATTAGCTTTTTAATTAAAATAGTTTTTTGCATTAAGCTATCGAGCGTAAGACCAAATCTTCTTCATAATTATCTGTATTTTATTGTATCTCTAAATATAAATAAGTGTATATTCACTTATTGCTCTAGTTATAAGAAGTTCACGTAAGAAAAGTGAATGCTTACTCACTAAAATAGTGGATTTATCTACTGTAAAAATAAGTGGAATGTGCACTCGATAAATAAGTGAATACGCTATAGTCAGAAAAGTGCCTGGTTCGCTTATGAAAAAAGTGAATCGTTCTCTTCTTTACTTACATAATAAATGAAACTAGTGAATGTTAAAATGACCATAAAAAATAATTGTATTAAAAATTGACCAAAAAGTAATCTAAAATAATAAAAAAATTAATTACTATTTTTTATATTTATTGATACTATAGTATAAGTAAACTTACACATTGAAATGTTTTATATAATAATTTTAAAGTGATATATACCAGCTAAATTAGTGTGTAGCGAAATTATCAAGATACTTGGTTTTTTTATTACATTTGTAAATGTAAGTATCCCGGAAGACATAATAATTTTTTAATCCATCCGGGTACTCAACATTAAAGACATAATACACTTTAAACAAAAGATCAAAGCTTAAAATAATATCGCTATCATTTTGCTTCTGAATCACTTTATTATCAGCAATTATATAATAAGATATGCCGCTTGGTCCTTCAACGCATAAAATATAAAGTTGAGTTCACTTTTATTTTTTCCTTGATAAAAATATCTATTTGTATTTTCTTAAAACGAAAAAGTATTTTTTTTGGTATTATACATTCGTGTATTAAACATAATAACTTACTTTTACAACTTTAAATAAATCGTTTCCCTAATTTTAGTTCGTAGACGTTTTCTGTTGTGTTTTAACTGATTTATCTTTTTGTCGATTCATAATACCATTAGAAACGGGAAGAAAATGTATCAACATGTAAAATACTTCAAGTCTCTATAAAATAAAATGAAAAACTGTATTGTTGAACTTTAATTTTAATTCCATCAGCTGGGTGAAAACTATTTACTCACCAATATTTTCTTCATATTTCGAAGATCAAAGAGGTTTGCAAAACTCGATATGTACTTAAGTATACGAGGAGCGTAAAAAGTTGAAAATTCAGTTGTAGAATTCTTCATCAATCGCAAGCAAATATACTGAAATCAACAACGCACTTGATAAAATTGATGTTCATCGTCGTACACATGGTAATGTTTGCGTACTAATGTAAATTTTTTTAACTAACGTATTAATACTGTTATACATTTATACACATCGTGGAAGTGAATACAATTGAATGATTATTATCTCCAAATCTCCGGAAAAATATTTTAATTATCCACATTTGTTTGAAATTTCCAGAATTGTTGGATTTTGTAATAATACCCATTCTCTGCGATTAACGTACGTTTTTTTTTACAAAACATTGAAAATTGATGCTGTGTTCGTTTCACTTGGGTATTTCCGATTCATCCATTCGATCTACGTAATTAATTTTACAATTTTCAAAAAACAGCTCAAGTTTACTCTATACCTATATACTCACATGTTCTGCTATATTTATTCAGGCAAAATTTCTAGCGAAGTAGGCGGCTTCTTTTAACTAGTTTTTTGCTTTTTGTATTGCTTTGGATCTGTAGGTAAATATTTTTGTACAGTTTGAAGCCTATACTGTATAAAATCTAATTTGCTAATTTGCTTGTAGAATCAAAATAGTTTTTCTACAATTAAAATTCATGTAAGTATTATGTTTGAAAATGTAATCGATTTAGATTTTTCGGCTTACAAATTCTGATGAAGAATGTGAATTTTTCTATAATGGAAACTCGTTGACAGTGGCTTTAGCTGGTTCAATTTTTGATTCGGTGGGCGGGTTTGGCAGACTCTGTTAAAATCACTTTGGAATCACCTCCTTTGGCATTATTAGGCTTCATGCCTGTATTAGGAAAGTTTTCTTAATCTTTCTAATCACTTGTGTTGGAAGTTGTAACTGGAGCACAAGGACTATTTTCTTTTGTAGAAGTTCTTTTGAGAACCGTAAATAAATATAGATCCATATGATTACATGGAATTTGAAAGTGCTGATAATATTTCCAAAGACCACATGCACGACCACTTAGCAAAGAAAAACTTTCAATGATAGTGTTACTAAAAAATCCAAGCTGCACATCTGATTTTTCAAAAATTTGAATGGCTATTTCATTTGTGAATAATTTTTTTCCTTCTTCTACCACATTATCAACAGAATAGAACTGTGAGGCATCTAACTGAAACTTTTTTTTACCTCCTATTGGGAATTTTTTCAGCACATACTTATTTTTTGATAAGTGCATGTGTTTCCATCCTAGGTGGATTGTTTTCGTTTTCAATTGCGAGTTGGACATGCTTCGGAAATCTTTAACCTGTCATTTATATGTCAACACCGATTAGTTAAGATAAATGCACAAGTGATACATGATATTATAGAATTTTACCTTTATTTTCTTGGGAATTAGTTCTGGCTTCCCTTTAATTGTATTTAAATTAAGAAGAGCGTTTTTATAAAAATATATTTGTTCACTCTTTTTCGGATTTAATACTTTTTCATTTCCTTTGGCAACGTGGACGTAGTAGTATGTATCAACAAGTGAATTTGGAACTAAATTTCCATCCTTCATTTGCAATCTGATGTTTTGCCGATTGACCTTATATATCAATAGCGTTTGATTGAGGAAAATATTCCTTTAATGATTGTAAGCTGAGAACTCCTTCAGCGTGCAAAGAAAGTTTAATGATTTGCTCGCCGAAAACCACATATATTTTATTTATCTAAAACAAATTATTTGGAATAGGTATTAAAAAACTCAAAACGAATAAGCAGTTGCATGCTACTTTCAGTCAGTCGATTACTTTATGTAACTTATAGACGACTGAATAGTTCAGTAATCAAACTACTGATTAAAACGATGCAGTGTTACGACTAATAATTTAATAATTTTACTTTTACGGCTATTACTTGTTCTTTCTGTTCTGATTTTTTAGATACAGTAAAACGTTGATGGGAATTATGTTTTTGGGTTAATTTGCAGAAACTTTTAAGTTACATACGCTTCGAGTCGACTGAATGTCTACCAACCTGACTGCATGCACGACAAGTGCAACATGCTTCCGTAAGTCATCGTATCGATGAAGCCTCTGCCGAAGAAAATTAGCTACTTGGTAGTGTGGACCGCGAAGAAGGACGAATATTTGATGAGAAGGAAAAAATATCCAAATTACGTTGATACTAGTACTAACTGCTTGATTATTAAATTTTATCCACTTCGTCGTACTTATACGTTTACTTTTATTTTTCTTAATAAAACAATTTTGTAACCTACTTCACCTACACATTATAGAGTTGTAACCGTCATTTATATTTTACATTTGACTTTTTTATTGAAACTTAAGATAGTTTGATTGCGTTTCGTAAATACAAATAATGATTCTAGTGGTTACTACAACCGGTTTGTTTTAGCAACCTGAGAATGTCAATTAAATCATAATCACGCGATTGCAGCTTGAACCAATCACATAACGAATCAAAAGGCTTAATTTTTTGAAATAGGATCACATGCCCACAATTGTGTGTATCTATGAACAACGAAAAATAAATTGTAGCAGTAGTAAATTTTTGTGAAACCTGCTCTGATTCCTACTGTACAGGAGTCAGTTGGAACTCAAAAAAAAAAAAATTTAATTTAATTCAAGGTGCCCTCCACACGTCGAAATCTCATCTGGCCTTACACCTCATCCTCGTTCTCGTTTACCTCGGGAGATGTACTTTACCCTCTTTTTACTCTTCTCCACAAAACAAGAGAAAAATAAACCTCCACACACGTACTCCCGAACGTAACGAGCACAGTAGATGATACAATAAAAAAGTACCTCCTTTCATGTCGAGAGACAGAGAAAAAAGAACGTAATAGTAGTTTGGGCACTCTAGGAGAGGTCGGCTTGTTTTTAGGTTCAACAAACCGTCATTACGCGCTGCGTGTGCATGATCCTCTGGCATCAGTAAGTAGCGGCAGTGAGACGATGCGTTCTTTTTTTCAGTTTTGTTCTTCGAGTTCCTCGATGTCGTTAACTTGTTCTTTCCCTTTTTTTTATTTTATTATTGTTATTATTATTTTTTTGTTTTTCATCCATTCGATGGATAATCTTGCGACACAGGCGTTTGTCATTTCTTTTATACAAAGCTATATAAGAGCATTGATGGCTTAGTGGTTAATGTGCTAACCTCCTAGTCGCAGATACTCGAGGGGGGTAATAGGTTCAAATCTCGTCGCAAATCGTCGAGATTTTTCTCGGTCTTTTTCGATGGGATGAGTAGTATACCCAGGATGCCGAAAATACTACTTATCTGAATTTTAAAACTAATAGTCCATATTTTTCTGGTAATGTCTAGACCTCCAGGGGCTTTCTTTCCGAAGGAAAGCCAACACATGGCCAGCTCATCGGAGAAAAGTCACGTTGGTTATGAAAAGTTCGGTACAGCGAGTTAGATTGCTTATTGGATAAGATCTTTCCAGTAAACTTGATAATAATTGGGGTGTGCTTGAGACAATCACTGCGCCCTGTAAATAATACCCAGTAGAATGGATGACCGAGTCGTCTGAGGGGAACTTTGCAAGGGGCCCGCACGAAAGACTCGCATACTTCAGGAAATAGGGGATGATAATTATGAAAAAAAGATAGAGATTAGGCATATTATGAGAGCGCGCGGTGGCTTGGTTGGCTGGTTTGTGGGACGGCACGCGGGGAGACTGCGGGTTCGTTTCCCGGCCAGTGCGACTCTCCCGAGCAAGTACCTCTGTGAATTTTCACATGTGCTTTTTCACCACGCAATGCTCCTCGAGAAGGGATGGGCGACCTTCTCGCAGCAAAAATTGCCTACCACATAGATCCTTTGCTCTCAAGATGGTCTATGTGACATCATCAACGTACCAACGGAACTACAACTGCGTATAAATGTGAAAATGTAACCAACAATGTAACATATAGACCATTTACTTGTAATATGTAACAAATATAATGTAACAATGTGCCTTACTGCCAAGGCTATAGAAACTCGTTTACAATAAATCAAAAAACAAATACACTAGGTTAGTAGGTATCAATAAAAAAAAAAAAAAGCACATTAGGATGAGTAAGAATCCAGGAATGGGTATACATTGGAATCTCAACACACAGCTATGTATAATAACCCAATACTAGTTTCCTCTTAATTTGTGTGTCTATCAACTGTTGATAATAGACTTGGACGCAACTTTAAGCCCACAAGCTCTCTTCTGTACTACAGACATGCAAAGCCAGATATACGTCGTTTTTGAAAAAACTCACAAAATCCGAAGTGAACGAAGAAGAATAAAGTTAACATTGACATGTTACTATTGACATTTAGTTAGGAAAACCTCTTTTCAAGTTTAAAAATCGTTTATTAAATTGGGAAATTTTTGTGACGCTTTGTATAATTGTTGACTTAAGATAAGATTCAAGCAAACATTGATATCTTCAATTTTTTTTTTTCATTTCAAATAAAACTGCAGTAGTCACTCTACAAAATGAAAAAAAATACCCCTGACCTAGACCTCATCACCCGAGAACTAAGCTAAATCTAAAATCCGAAACTGCTACCCGCAACTACCGATACACGTATCACTCCAAATGATGGATCAACAAATCACGCTGATAATTTTACATCATCAATACCATTATCTACCAGTATTTGCTATCGAAAAAAATTAGGTCAGCTGAAACAAAATACTGAACGGAAAAAAAGACGCTACTCGAATTCGTCTTCTATACGAATAATTGTACTCACTAATCTCCAACGAAAAATATTTGATGAAACAACTCCATCGTAAGATTCAAATAAAACCTCTAAAAATCTAATCAGCCCCACGTCGTCACAGCCCCTCTCGAGTACCAACCATCAGTCCAATTTATCGGAACAGCTGTCACCTCTCTCTTTGCGACTGCACGCACAGCTCGAGGAATAAAAAGCGTCCCTCCCTTCGTCCGGCGTGTGGTAGGTATACCCGCACAATAGAGCCGCTCGCTCTCGGCAAGACGTCGATGACGTGGTCGAGCGAGCGGGCGAGGGAGAAAGAGCCTCTTTATCGCCAAGCCGCTAATCGATCCTAACCACGCGCCCGACGCACTTTGCTCTCCGCCCAAGAGCAGTTGACAAGTCGGGCGCGAGAGCTTGGCGGCGCGAGGCACGTACAGTGCTGGACGTGCTTCTTGCGAATCGTTTTTGTATTTTATTTTCCTTACGCCGAGTTCCGATACTCTTCGTACTTTAAAAATGGAGCTTCGCAACTGACTGGTGGAATCGGTTGGACCATGGCGTCGATTTTTCGTGACTTTCTGCAAGCGTTGCGGCGAAAAAGTGAGTTTCGTGCGGGTGATTGGTTTTGCTTTGATCGGTTTTGTCTATAGATGTTGAAACTTTGATGAGCCGGTGTACCTAATATTTGGATAAGTGTTAATCATTCAGTCATTTCCTTCAGCCGTAGAGTCTTAGCGATTCCTCGAATTTCACGATCCCAAATATCATAACATATAAAGTGACGGCACAACGCAACCAGACAATATAATCGAGTAACCTGATCTACATTACGCCCAAGTCGAAGATTGGGTGGGGATGTTGACATTGTGTTTCTAAACTCGACTTTTCACTTATCAACCACCGCGATCATTGGAAGTATCGACCACAGTTTTGTATCATTAGCGTTAACTGTCGACTCGCAATCAGCATAGCAGAAAACTATTTAAGGTTCCCATTCGTTCAGTTCGGATATCCGTAAGTCAGATTTATTTCATTTATAATTTCTCGTTAAAACAAATTCGATTCGAATAACACTTTACCTTCATTATTGTCCGCGAAATATGTTAGATCCAGAGGGAGTTTATAAGAGTAATACAAGCACTTGCATGAGAGTAAATTTTTGCAAATAATCTGGAAACGCATTGACAATGCTATTAAAATTAAAAGCACCGTCAGTCGACAGGTTCAGTTACGTGGACTCCACAGCGCGTTATTTCACATTAACGGCATCGTCCTGCGTGAAATTACGAGTTCATTGACTAGGCACTGCAAGAGCAAGAAAAGTTTAGGGTACGAAATAAAATTAACAAAGCAAAAGAGGGTCATCGATGTCGGAGGGACGTTTTACGACCGAAAATTGTGAAAGAGAAAGAAGCATGTCGAATGCGAGTCTCTAATGGAGGAGCGCTACAGCCTAGCTCTATCCCCGTCAGTCCTGTGAATTTACGCGCGTGCACACCCACACAACATAAACAGCCCGTCGCGGTGGGCAGAGGGAGAGAGTGAGGGGAAGGGAAAAAAAGTTTGTTACGTCAATCATCGAGCCGGCAATAATTCTATCATTGTGCAATTTGCTCGGCGACTCGGCGCGGCCGGACGAAAGGCACTCCTTTCCTTCTTCGCTCATTTTCAGCCCGAGAGACTCTTTCCGTTCTAACTTTTCTCTTTCCTATCTCTTTTTCTTCTCGTCCTCAAGATTATCCCCGGGCACATTTCTATTGCAGCTGTCGTCACGGAGCGTCAATTTTCAGCAACAAGCTGATGCTTTTCTTTTGCTTTTTACAATTTTTTTTTTGTTTATGAAAATTCAAGTTTGAAGTCGAGTTTAATGAAAACATTTGTTTAATATTTTAAATAGTGTTTTTTTTTACATCCGTCTCTTACCACGATTATAATCATTATTTATATTTTATATTTATTATAATAATAATAATTAGTATTATTATTATTATCATTAGTGTCATCATGCAAATTGCTTCTTTTAATAGAAAATCACAGTATAATCTTTTGCTTGTTGCTACCTTCACATTTTTATAAGTCAAAAAAATTGTTTTAAATTATTCACAAACAGATGTTAAAGTAGCATATTGTAAGGACTTTTTTTCCAAAAAAAAGAAAGAAATTATTTTTGTAATAACAGTTGTAATAATAATAAAGCGCTGATGATAATGGCAATAAAAATAACAAAAATAAGTCAATTAAGTTGAGCTTTTCTTCAACGACACAACGGTGTAGAGTTCACATGTAGCCCTGATGAAACAAAATAATGAAGTGCATCATCCAATCAAAGTATATTATCGTTAGGAAGCTCAAGAATATTATTATCAATGAAAATAACAACATTGTTTTTTCACCCAAAGTTTTTATACGCAGCTTTAAAAATAAACACACGACTCTCACTGGCTTATCGTAAAGTCGATAAGAACTTTGACGTTTCCACGTGTAGGCACACATATCCCCGATTGCCCCGCGGAAAATCGTGACAGCCGCGAGGCAATCACTTCGTACACGTAGTACGCGATTCTCTCGAAAACCTATAGCTCTCGAAGTAATGGTTTCTTCAAGCCATGTTGCGACCACAGGAGAATCGATCACGATTGAGAGAGAGAGAGAGAGAGAAACGAAGTAGAGGAAGATTATGAGGAAAGGCGTGTGCCCGCGACGAAATGATTGAGGTATCATGGTTTAAGGCTGTAGATAATTGTAGATAATTCTCAGGAATATTCTTGTCATTTTCTTCAGCTCGGCAATAAGAAATAATGTTAAAATAATACTGATCGATCGAGGGCAACCAAAAAAAAAAAAGAATACCAAGAGTCAAAGAGGAGCGGCACACGGCAGAATGAATCGTACACCTATGTAATATGTACACACGAATTCGTGCATCCACATACGATGGGTTGTTGCTCTCGTTGCACTTCCGCGAGAGGTTAACCAGATGTGGGTCAGATTCGAAGATATACTCGCTTGATGTGCCGCACTAGCACGTTCGTGACTATGCCATCCACACACGTAGAAACTTGAAAATAGTCAATTGCAGAGGATTAGAGCCTGTAGTTTTGAAAAGTCGGGGATATGTTATGTTTCGTTATATGTCACATCTTTCACAAAGCTTTTTTTGGTCCTAATCAAAAGGGTTCACCTGGGGTGAACAATTAGCTATAAATTGGAGAGCACCGATAAAGTAGGGTATGAATTTAGAATAATTTTTTACAAAGGGATGTATTTTATTTCTTAGTACCGTACACTAGCCATACTTACTCTCTCAATGCACGACGTGCAAGTTTGTTGGTGTCTCGTTGTATCATTCGCCTAATACATTATGTTTTGCGAATAATACAAGATGACAGATCATTTGCGTTGCCGGGTGTGATATCGGTAGCACTTAAAGTTACTAAATTATCGTAGTTGTTATCCCTGTTAGAAGTAATAGTTAAATTTTACCTAGACAAATACAGTCATTAAAGTAATATGACAAAAGTGAGTACAGTGAGTAGTTTCAAGTGAAATCGAGAACATTATTGGTCACATACTTTATTTTTCTTACTGTAGACGTATGTTTCATTCTCTCCTTCGTATTTTTTTAAACAAGCAGAACTGTGAAAACAAAAGTTTTTTATAATCACATATCTTTTTCACATTTTTTAACTTGAAGACTAAACAAAATTTTCTACCAATAAGTATCAAAAGCACCGAGTCTTCAACGCACAATATTTCCATCATGGACACTTTGTTCAATTTTCCTCATTCTCTTCAACAGCTTGCACGATACGAGTAAGAGCTAGATTACATCATGTGTGGGTTAACATTTTTGAAAAAACCATAATATAGAAGAAACGAAGTTAATATCTACACTAACGATAACACTGTCAAAATTGCAACTGTTTAGAGACCTAAATCTTGCAGTAAATGAAACGAAACTTAAATTCTTCTTATTGCTCGGGAAATAATGATATTGACGTATTCATTTAATTAGGATATGATTTCTCCGTTTATCATTTGTGCACGATTTTTGTCAAACTTTCTAACTATCATTTCTTCTACATTGGAACTTGGAAATTCTATCTATTTTGGAAGATGAAAACTTAAAAAAGTTTAGTTTTGATTTAATAGTGTTTTGAAAATTTTAACTCATGTATCCATTCAACAAACATTAAATCATCTTAATTTTAGTCTAAATCTCAAAAGAAGTAAAGTTCATACTTAAGTTTTTGTCCAGTTTTTACGATTCTGCATTACCTTAAGAGATAAATCTATTGTTCTCCTGATAATCTAAAATTACATGATTTTCATAAAAATTGACTAATTCCGTTTAACTTTTAGATTTTCTTATCAAGATACCTTCTCTTGAGATCGTGTATTTTAGTTATTACATTCGGTAAAACAACTCCTATTAACCATTTAAATATTATTTTTTTGAAAAAGCTAAAACATTTATTTCGATCAATGTTGCAACTATCCATCAATTGTTGGAAGTTAATCCATTCAAAAGTCAAAATTATTTATTCCACGAACGAAATCTCTGTATTGCAGAAGGTGGCACGAAGCGACGCAAGATGGCTTCAGGAGGGGGCGGTACCCGTGACGTCCCGGATGTTCACGACGTCGATCTGATCGACCTGGAAAGTGGAGTGACCTGCAGCAGCAGTAACATTGCCAGCCGAGCCCCCTCGTCAGATGCTACACCCGAGGAGCAAGAGCACTTGCTCGACGTGTGCCCACCCAAACTCGAACAGAAGCTCTCGTTGACGAGACGAAGCCATGACTTTCACCTCAGCAGTGCTGATGAGTCCAACGACGGCGTTCCCACAGGCAGCGTCCTTGTCACACTGGGCCACGACCAGGTGGTCCCCGTGAGGAAGAGAATCGACGTTGTCTCCTCGGACACGATTAGACGGGTGCGCGACATCACCAAAAATCTAGAACCTGTGATCAGGCCACGTATGCTGGAAGAGGAGGACCACACCGCTGAACCTAAGCCAACGATCGGCCCCTGCGAGGAAGACGCCTCGTACGAGGCGCGCGAGATCAGCGATGCATTCAATTTCCTATCGGAGCTTGAGGACAACGACGAAGATGAAGAAGAGGAGAAAGTGCCTTGCAGGCCACACGGTGGCTACCCCTTGGAGCCGACCTGCCTGATCAAGAACTCGAAGGACCAGTGGCGCGAGGCAGCCACGCTCGCCAGCCAGGACTTTGTGTTCGACAACCAGGGGTTCGAGTCCTCGCCACCGGGGGCCGACTCAGCTGCGAAAAAGCAGTCCTCGCTGAGCTTTGACTTTGACGGTTTGAGAGTGGCGAAGAACTCGTTCAAGAGACTGAGGTCGTCGTTCACGTGCTCGGTCGCCTCGGTTGGATTGGACACGGAGCCCTGGAGGAAGAGGTCCAAGAACTGCAACTACCGGAAGTCCTGGAGCGAGGGTTCGGTCTCGCGACGGAGGAACAAGGCTGACGGGGAGGCCATTGCCAGGAGGATACGGACCAGCAGTGCCAGCTTCGACGAGAAGAAACTGGAGGGAAAAGAGAAGCTCACTGGCAGAGGAAAGTCTTCGTCGTCCATTAGGTGAGTTGGAAATCTTTTATGTTGTTGTTAAGTTCTTAAGTAGCAAGTTGGCTTTGTATGATATACTTGCAACGAAGGGTTATGCTAAGAGTTTTCATCGAACATTACAGTATGCTGTGATAAACGCATTTTCTTGTCGAGACAATGATCTTGTAAGAAAATACTTGTAAGATTACAATTACAGTATTATGTTTCTCCCAAATCCTTTTATTTGAGAACTATGTCAAAGGGGTTCACCATTTTGTTTCGACCACCATGTTGAATTTTGAATGAAATCATACCTCTTTTCTGTTTGCCATACTCTTTAATTTAATACTCGTACCAAAAAGTGGTTGTAAAAAAATGATAATCCGCCATTTGAAGGTATCAGCCATATTAGATTAACGGAAATGTTTAGTAAAATTTATTTTACTATCATCGGAACCAAAGCTGTGTGCAAAATTTCAATATTAAAATCATTCAAAAAATCGACAACAAAATGTATATATCGAATAGATGGACAAGAGATGAAACAAGCCTTAATTATCCACCACATTGTGATTCTATTTATTCTTCTATAGTAACTATCGGTATAGAATATTAAAATAAAATGAGTATTAGACATTATTCAGTATCTTAAAAGTTTATTGTCAAGTTAGACTCATTGCGTTCACTAGTATAAACTTTTCAGTAAAGTACTGCAAACACGTGTGTATGCATCAATGCGCTTTTTTGAAGATATACCACGAAACTTATAACAAAATATCAGAAGAAATGAGAGATTGGACGGGAGGACAAGGTGTTGGTGGTGAACAAGTGCGATATGCCAATTTTGGGTTATGTAAACGTAAGATAAAGAAGCAAAAAGAAAGAGCGTTAACGCTGAAAGTTCGTTGCTCTCTCTCTCTCTTCAAGCTTTTTTGCCTCTCCCGATTCTGCTTTTATTTTTTACATTCTCACGCCAATAATGGAACGTTTCTGGCTTGTGACTCCGGTATCCTTTGTATCTGTAAAACTTTTTTTTTGACATCGATTGAAATTCAAATATATTTGGTTGTTTTGATCTTGGAATTTATAAGATAGCTTTCTATAGTATATTAAAGTTGACAAGTTAACCTTTACTGATTATTTTTAACTAGTCTCATGGATCTGCAAACAGAAGCTACTACCATAACTCATAATATATTAATTTTTTAAATACGTGTAAGTTGTACTGTACGTGCAATTATTTTGTTACCAATATAGTTTGGCAACCTTAAATGTGGTTTGGTAACTTTTACAAGTTGTTAAGACGGAACAAACTCGATTGTGTTTAAGGCATCTTACTTTCGTTTCAAAAGTGAACGTATACATCAATTTTTTTTCATTTCCCTTCAATTTTTTAAACATAAACCAAGTAACCTATTGGCCTCTAATTTTTTTATTATCTAACTGAACTTAAGGTCTTGCGCAGTTTAATATACTTTCAATTTCTTCATCATCTGTCAGACAAAAGTAGAAATCCTTTTTTTCCGCCATCGGGTGGTTTTGGGAGGCTGGTACTTCCACGGGCGAAAAAGCAGTTTTCCGGAACTCGTTCGAAAAGTCTCCTTTACGAACCTCGTTACGGACCTCGCCTTCGGCTCGGGCCGCAAACCTCTTGGTTCGCAAACAGAGACTTTTCAAACTCGTAGGAAAACTACTATTTCCGCCCTCGGGTGGTTTTGGGAGGCTGGTACTTCCTCGGGCGAAAAAGCAGTTTTCCGGAACTCGTTCGAAAAGTCTCCTTTACGAACCTCGTTACGTCTTTCGCCTTCGGCTCGGGCCGCAAACCTCTCGGTTCGCAAACAGAGACTTTTCAAACTCGTAGGGAAACTACCATTTCTTACCATGGGCCCAAAGTGCAACTGCTGCTTTGCGCCCTCGGGTCACACTTTGCGCCCTTGTAATCACTTTGGGCCCATGGGCAGAAAAGTTTTTTGCGCCCTCCGGGTCCAAAGTAATTTTCTGCCCTAGGGCCCAAAGTGATTTACTGGGCGCAAAGTATGCCTACGGGTGCAAAATTTCACTTTGCGCCCTCGGTAAGAAAAACATTATACGCGACTCGGGCACCAACATACAACAATCGCGCCCTTCGGGCGCTCATATTTGTACTTTGTGCCGTAGTGACGTAATATACCATTTTCTCGTCTTTCCACATCTAATTTCGTGTCTTTATTTAGGCCGAAAATGAAAAATATTCTGATATGCCATTTTTATGAACCAAACCAAGCCGAAAGCAAAATCTATCACCACCGGTATCTTCCAGATTTCAATAGCATTCATCCATCATTTTTATAAAATTTTGATACAGTTTTAAGTTATTATCTACTCATTACTACAGAATTCAGACACAATTGAAACCTACCAACCACCGACGAACAAGAAACCATTACAATATCTGCTTTCTCGTCCAACCTATTCGGTAACTCGAGTTAGCCTCCGAGTGCACTTACCATCCTTTTTTTTTTTCCCTTAACTCGTTCGTTTTCTGAATAACGAGGTACCCATATTCCACTCACATTCTCTTATTATGTACGACCAAACAATACCGACGCTAAACAAACGAGGAAGAGGAGAAAAAAAAGATAGGTACTAGCAAAGGGGGTTCACAGTCCAGTAAGCACTTCCTCGCTTTTTTCCCCCCGACTCTCATCTCCACCTCTTACATGTATCGCTAGAACGGAGACGGCACGTGCATCAATTACGAAATACCCTCACCGAGTCCAAAAAAACCGTACTTACGACCAACTGACCGGAAATGCGCGCGTGCACGTACATAAATATACAAACATACGAACAAGGCACCCCTCCCTCGTCTACGCTGTTTATGCGCCTGCACGTGCGTAAGCGTAAAAGAAAAAAAAAAAAAAAAAAAAAAAACAATGCGTGATCACAGAAGCGTGGCCTAATATACCTTCGAGTTTTTAGAAGTTCGAGCATGTAGGATCTAAAGTGCGCGTGGCTCTGAAGATCTAAAGATTTCCTGCATCAGTATAAGGATATGGCCACGTTGCTGACGCATCCCCCAGGAAGCTGTACTTTTTGCAACATAGTCGATTACACTAGCCCGCAGCTTCGGTAGCATATACGGCTATCTATATTTAAGGGAGTTCACTCGTACCTAACCTTTTTGACCCATAAGATATTGTAACCTGCTTGACTATGTATACATATATAACGCGACATACTAACGGTGGCTGTTGAAGGAGAATTATTTTATTCACTAATTTATTTCTCATTCCATAAGCCATGAATGAAGATGAAACTATAGTTACGTAATCACCAAGTTTTTAGCTATTTTCTAAAAAATTTACAATCAAATCTTGACGTCGATTATCCAGATATTGCAGGTTATGTATCAGAACAGTACTAATTCTCATAAGACTGCACGTTAAAAGTTCAATAATAAAATTATCAATAACTCACTTTATAAGCCATAAACTTGAAATTTGAATCGAAGGTTTTTCATAGCATACACTAAATAATTCATCTCTGTTCAAAGTATTATCAATATTTTGACGTTAATTCTCTTAGCGAGTGAACTCTCTTAAGGGCACTTTCTTCAACGTGAACTGACGTTCAAAGGCAGAGGATATCACTTCCTCTATTGAGAAGCTGTGTCATTATGCTTTAAGGACGTTCGGTAGTGTTAGCGGGGGGAAACATTTGCGCGGTGAGGGGAAACCAGCGATGAATGAAGATTTGGCAACGTCGTACGGGTCTTAAATGTGTGAGTGTTCATGTACACGCATCAGGTGTCTCTGCACACTCTACACTGTCTGCTCGTCTGCTGCGTGCTGCGTCGGTTACGACAGCGTTCGTGTATCAATGTTTTTGTGATAAAGCTGTAAGTATTTGTTACTGATTTATTATAAAAGTGTAGTGAAAATGAATAAATGAGTAATTAGAAAGACTTGTAACAATTGTATTTCTATTTGTAGATTTCATTCGTAAGAATGCCCAAAGCCTAAGATGAGTGATTCAAACTATGAGCATGTGATTTTGTAATGTGCAAAAAAATTGTATCTTAAGAAGAAATAATAAATTTGAAATTAAAAAAAAAAAAATAAATAGCGTGTTATTAACATTTATTGTTTTTTATGGGAAGGGGTGGGCGTTCTGTACATACACTCACGCACACACGTAAGCTTGTATTTTATGCGTGAATGCATAAATATCTACAATAATATTGAGATATTTACTGATCAACATCCTGGAACATTTTGAATTTCCCGCCACTTGCGACGTTGCCGTTGCGTTTCGGTCGAGCTTTTATTTAATTTTTTATTTATAAACGAATCAGACGATCGTCGCAAAACTTGGTATACATCAAATTAATAACATTATCTGTAACATATAAAAAAATTGGCCAAATTCACTGGCCCAATTTGCTTAAAACTGTGATTTAGTCAGTTCTCCCATAAGCGACAGTGTTAAAATGCCTTAACTTTGAAATTCAATATCTCGAAAACGAAACAGAGGAACCTCTTTAAATTTTGACTGGTTTATTGTAACAACAATAAAAACGTCTGGTCAAAATTTCAGAAAAATTCGTTGGAAAATTCAATCACTACCGAACGTCCTTAAAATACATGTGTACCAAAGGCTCGCGTGGCATTGTTTCCGCGACACGCGTTTACGCGTTTGCACGTGACGACAATGGCATTGCGTGTACACGTACCCGCTATTGAGCAAACGACACATGCGTTTACCGTCCCGGAACACAATATATTATATACGTTCAGAGCTAACACCATTTACATTTGTATTGTGTCATAAATATGAACGTCAAGTGATTGTTATTATCTCGTACTTAATGTCTTGTGAGTTGTGATTTGAAGTATCAATATACTGTTTTAGCACGTGTAAATATGTACGTGCAAGAATATCAAAATCGTATCTCCGGTTCTATGTTGACACATTTTTATCATTTCATTAATGATATATCGTATACCTTGTTAACTTAATCTGGCTCGCATTTTTAAAAACAAACAAAAAACTGAAATACTAGACTCCAATAAATTTTGTGACTAGAACATAGTAAAATTACAAACATATTCTTTGATTTACAGAAGTAAATTAAATTAGATTATATAAATACATTTATAATGTCGGAATAGATTATAGATATGCACTTATACAATCTTTAGAAAACGTTTGTCGGCTCAAAAACATTTACCTACAATATTGTCAATAGTAATATGGAGAACAATCAAAGTACAGGTATTTTATAAACTTATACAGTATTTGTAAACACAAATGAGCATGCGTCTTTACTTTTTATTAATTGTGCGTTTAGTATAGAGTCAGTATAGATTTTTTATTGTATTATTCTTTTTTTAATTTTTTAATCTTTGAAGCTATCTTTTTGATTTGTCTACTTATATTCTTAAACTGACAATGAAGACATTCTTATAAGTTCAGGGACTATTATATTCCACCATCTAATTTATCGTGACTTAGGACTTTGAGTTGTATTTAACTAGTTGTACTTGAGTTATCTTATGTATTGTTGGTAAAACTTTTACAACAAAAAAAAGATAAAGGTCACGCTCTATTTGGATCTCCATCGCGGGCTAAGCGGAATCTAAAAATCGATTTTTATGTACTTATACATCATTCCTTTATTATCAATTTTTTTATTTAGTTTTTTTCATTTATTAATAACAAATCTTTTTCACGAGTATAACTTTTCACCTTTATTAAAATTGTGTACAATTTAAAATTCGTCATGAAGTGTAAGTATGGCTATACTCTTAGACAGGTTTGAATGGCACACATTAGATGGATAATAGAAGATTTGCTAAATATCAAGCATTATTTATTAAGTGAACATTAGATTACCTAAAAAAAGTTTTTTGATAGAATTTTGTTTGTTATCAATAAGAATGTAATAGAATGATTCTGTATGATACGAAGATTTTAAAACCTAAAAAAAAAAATCCTAAGATTATGATAGGTTACTGTAATTGGCATATCCGTCGGTGGCTGTCTTACCTTGTACTCGTCTGTCTCTACTTAATTTTATAGATGATAAACTCTTACATAATAAGTCAAACGTATTACAGTACAGGTGAGTTATCGGATTTGACCCCATATTTTCAAAAAAACCTTTTATCTCCTTTTTTTACGGGATAATTATAAGAAAAATAGCAGAAATAGCGGAGTACATTTTTGGAAAGCAAATTTTCACGGAACGTATGTGAAAACACGTTAAAAAGGTCCGTAAAACAAGTTTTTTTTTACGAATAAACTAACTTGCCTGCATTATTATGGACTGTTCAGTTTAATAGTAAAAGAATAAATTAGTAGTGGGAAAAAATGTGCAAAAATTTTAAAGCTTACTTTTTCTTACGTATTAAAAAAATGTTTTATTACATCCATGATAGAGAAAAGCAGGGGTCTCCACTGGTATCATGAGCTGATAGTTCACAGAGACTTTCGCTTTTACCAATCATACAAATGATGTATAGTAGTTTTTGTATACCTGGTGGTGAGTGTCGCCAGGGCAAGCACCAGGCCTGAGGAACCTACAAAGCAGGACCCAAGGGACTCCTTGTAATTATCCTGGTTTGATTCGCGCTAGGTGCGAACTCTATTTTTTGTACTGAGGGTGCAGTAAACATCCAAAGGTTAAAAAAAACACGAAAAAGTAGGAAAAAATTATTTTTTACTTTCCAATACATAAATAACAGCGTACTAAAAAAAATTTTTTTTTTTATTTCTCAGTTGTTGTTTTGAATTAGACTTTTCCTTAATTGATAGAATAATACATTGTCTCTAGCTGTCACTAGTCGCCGAGCCAGGACTTAAGACTCGAAAAAATGTCGACGTTTTCAACCCCACATATTTTTTTTTTTTTTTTTTTTTGACAACACTTGTATTCCCGAACTCATTTCTCATCCACCCATGATAAATATACTTCAGAGCACAAATTATACTTGCAAACCAACACTAACTAGAATACAATATTGATAAGCTGATTAGAATAACATAGGATGATATTGTGTTTCGATGATTATTCCAAGTCCTTGGAAAAATTCAAACTCGTCCTATATCCAAGGACCCCTGAATCCTTCAATCCAACCGCCCGAAAAGCAGCAACCAATAACGATCTCCTCGAAATTCCAGGGCATCGTCCTCGGGATCGGTAACCAGTGGTGGCACGAGTCCTTCATCCTCGTCTCCCCCGTCTTCATCGTCATCCTCGTGCTCCGAAGTCGACTGGTCATGGGTGGAGGAGGTCGAGCCCACCGTCGACCAGCAACAACAACAGCCACCGATCGACGACTCGCCGAGCCCAATGCCCTGCAAGCGGCGGCGACGGCGCCTCGACCCCCCCACCCGCGCCGCCGGTGAAGGAGCCGCGATGACAGCAGCAGGAGCCGCGCTAACCGAGACGGGCGGACGCATGCGTGGCCCCGAGACTGCCGGCAGGGAGAGCCGTGCCAGTGTCGCGATGTCCGTCGCCGCGGCGGGAAAGTCGGACGCGCCTGTCGCCGACGTGGTGCACGCGCTTGATATTCATGTTGTACAGCAGCACCAGCAACACTTGGACGCATTGACGACGACCGGCAACGCTGAGGCTGCTCTACTGAGGAGTGCCTCCAACTTGGAGGGAGGACCCCAGCATAATGGGACCCTCGCTGATGTCGCCAGGGTGTCTGCACCTGCTCTCAACGAGGGGTACGTTCCTTGTGTATTTTTTTTTGTTGCTGATCATTTCTCTGTGCTTTGTTTGTTTTTATAATTCTTTATTAACTATTTTTTGTATTTGTACTTTTCGTTTGTGTACTTGTTGTGCATAGCGATTCTCGTACAGACGATGGTGTACTTTCGGGTGTGATGGTGTGTTCCTTTCACTAAAACCATGTAACAAGCTGCTATCATCATAGGTGCATATGTTGAACGATAACTGCAGGTAGTGTGATAGAAAGAAAAAGCGACCCAAGTATCTACCCTCGAATTACGCGTACTTCCCTGGTGTTTTCTACTGCCGTGTCTTGCCATAATCGACCGTTTCTACTTTTGACACGCATCAGACATACGCGCGACACATAAACATTTACACGCCGATAATTGACGATTTCATCTTGAATTCGCTTTCCATACTTGAATATAGCAAGTGCAGGTCTAGATTCGAAAATAATGCTTGTTTTTTGCAAAGCTTCGACTCTTCCTTTCCGCGTTATCGCTGTTTCTTTGTCCTGACGGATGTTTCGTGCGCTATGCTCGGTGACTTGTAAGTACCGGTCGAACATCACAGCTCGATATTTGTATCATCCCTTCATTCGTCCTTTGGACAATAGGCGCGGCTTTGAACAATGGCTGGGATTAGCATTCCGGTCGAATGAGGCTTGATGATGCGTAGCTCAAATTTATACCTCCACCGTACAGATTGTTCCCGTTGTAGAGGTGATCGTGAACACCATTTGTGCTTTAATATTGTTTCATTCTTCGTTAGACTTTCGCTTGGAACAATTAACCCGTATTGCGGTTAAACCAGACTTGTATTTGTTTATTTATTTATTGTTTTTTTTTTTTTTTTTTTACTATTCTCTCTAAAAAACAGTTTTGTTATGTGTGTGAAAAAACTTTATGTGAGTTTTCGAAGGGTTAGCAGGATTGGATAATCCGTTTTTTTTTTTTTTTTCTTGAGGTCACGTTGACAGAAAACTTTTTTTTTAATTATGCATTAAAAATTAATTTATACATCTTCATACAGCTTTAATTACTTGTTTGCGGTGATAAGTGTACAAATAATTTACTGTTTTTATACTTAAAATGATGTTTTAAAAAGATTCTGAAAATCTTTATTTTAAGTTTAAAAAACTTCTTATTTTTATTCATGATCAATTAAAATTCATGCGAAATGCTGATATCGAAATTTGGCCAAGTTTTCGGTGCAAACATTGAATAGTTATTGAATAATTATATAAATAAATAGTCCATATGTTTTTTGTAATGACGGCTGAACTTATTTAAACTTTTTAAGGCGTAAATAAACTAGAAATTCAACAAAAAATATACAAGAAGAAGTGAAACTGAGCCGGTTCGCAAACTATAAAATTATTTACCAATAAACTTATCCTAATCCAAAAATCAATTACTTTAAAAAAATGTAAATTATTTTCAAAATTAATATCCATACAATGATGTAGTCTTACAGCTCGGTAAAAAATATTTAAGTTTATATTTGGGCAGCTGAAATTTTACAGCTGACGTTAATTAATATTAATATTTTTTCTTCTAAATCGCAAAGTGTATAATCTTTTTTTATAAAATTAAAAATATACGTTTGTACCAATCTGTGCTTTAAAATTTATTCGTCAATAACTTGATCAGTCAATTTATGTTATGTATTCTACAAAAAATGATTGACAGTAGTTTCGCTTTTGAATGACACATCTTTCAATCTCACGTGTAGGGTTTATGTATTTCTAATGTTTATCTCAATTAAACAATTGACAAAAGTTATTGCATTGAACCATCTGAAAAAAAAAACTTTTTGTATGTATCAACGATTTCGTCTGAATTTTTTTTATTGACATAATTTTGACGCTTTATCTGAAAGTGACAACATGCTTCAATCATTTTCAATGTATTTTTGACAGTAATTGCCACACTTTTATATCATGCCTCTTTTGTATTTCGAGTATATATTATTACAGCTCTATAAATAAAATAAATCATACTTATTAAAAAAAAATACACTAACAAAAATCGGCAACTTAAGCACGAACTCATGAATGCAATGGAATAATGTAAAACAGCATTTAAACAAAAATTAAGTAAAAAACCGGTGCAAGTACGTGCTGTCAATATAAGCAAAATCATGGTAGTACTTTTATGAGGCAATCAAATAACTTAACGTGATTGAATTATCTACCGCTGTTAAACCCACCAGTTTTTCTCCATACTGACTATACAATGATACTTTTGTCCTAATATTTAAAGGGTTGTCACCGTAATAGTAGATCATCTAAAAAGTCAATCTTAGTAAAAAATATTCCACTTATGTGATTAGTCTCAAAAAATTGTGTGAACTGTTTTCTATGATAGTAAAGCGTATTGCAAATTAGCAAAAGTACCAAAAAACAACGATCCAGAATTAAATTGGTGCGATATCTTATTCGTGACCTTTTGAATTGCAATAGTTTGAAAAAACGGTGACGCTAGACTTTCCCAATTTTTAATATCACATGGTAATTGTGATTAGGAATGATATTTTTTTTTTTTTTAATCTTCCTAATTAATTTTCAACGATAGTATCACAAAAACCCGCGTAGAAGTCACCAACTTTGCGATGTCATTTCTCCGAAACTGTACCGTTAGTTCCTCTGAAATTCAAATTACCCACGTAAGTTCAGTGGCTACTCTGTAAATTACTAAATTGTAACGGCGCGGCGCCTAGATTTCAAGGTCGCTGAAGGTGAAATGATCTTTTCCTCCGTAAGCTCATTGAATCATTTATCATTTGTACAGTGGAGGCCGTTTAATTCGTTGAGCGGGAAGTATAAAATTGACCAATGAAAGAGCTTATGTGATCGAATTAGCCAATGGGAATTAAATGTTTGAATTTCCCGCTCAACGAATTAAACGGCCTCCACTGTACAAATGATGCGCCCAAGACACGTAAAAAATACTCGAAAGCACTGCTTTTGCTGGAAATGGCACCAGTGACATAGTAGTACTGAGTACCTAATCGTAAAGTCCAAGAAGTCATCGAATAAATAAATAGAAAAACTG
Organism: Copidosoma floridanum; assembly: GCF_036245765.1. Lineage (NCBI taxonomy): Eukaryota > Metazoa > Arthropoda > Insecta > Hymenoptera > Encyrtidae > Copidosoma > Copidosoma floridanum. Next base: position 11,609,553 of record NW_028321888.1, read on the forward strand.
TCTTTCTGAAGCCCAAACAATGTGCAAACTCTATCGAGTTACGAATTTATATAACAAAAAATAAAAAATCTTGTAAACGGAAAGTTGCATGTTCCGTCCACACCCGAGGAAGGTATTTTTCTCATTCCTGCTTAATTCTTAAAAAAGAAAATGATCGACTTTTCATTTCTATCTTGAAAATGTTTTTTATCTACATCGACATAGTGGGCTGAAAGCGTTTCGTTAAAAACGCCTGCACGGTACCCCCATCTAAAAATTTCAAGAAGAAAATTGCTTGCGAACCATCGAGTTATTTACGAGGGGCTCCGCACTCTTGAAGTAATTAAAAAAGATTTCACAAGTCATTTTAAGTCTTTCAAAGACTTCAGAAGTCTCCAGAAGACTTGAGACTTTTTACCGGGACTTCAAGGTTGTATGTATCTTAAAGTCATTAAAAAATACTTCATAAGTCATTCCAAGTCTTTCAAAGACTTCAGAGTTTTTACCGGGACTTCAAAAGTGCATGTAGCTGGAAGTCATTAAAAAAACTTTATAAGTCATTCCAAGTCTTTCAAAGACTTCAGACTTTTTACCGGGACTTCAAAAGTGCATGTAGCTGGAAGTCATTAAAAAAAAACTTTATAAGTCATTCCAAGTCTTTCAAAGACTTCGAAAGTCTCCAAAAGACTACGAAGTGCGCAGCCCTTTGGTCATTTATCGAACATCCAAAAAGTAAAAAATCTAAATCCTCGTTGTAGGAGTACCAGCGGCACTCTGCCATGGTTGCGGGCCTCGATGCGCCGCCTGCGCCAGTTGCGACTGCCCGACGGCTCCTCGGCGAGCGTCTCGGCGCCCAACTCCCTGCCGGACATCGCCCTCATCGCCCCGGAAATCCTGGCCGCGCAGACAAACGACACTACCGGTGGTCTCCTCAGGCCGTCGAGCGCGCCCGCGCCCACCCGGGGACGATCGGCGGCAAGTCCGGATTCGAGTGCCGTGAGTCCTCGGCGTGGGCGCAGGAGCGTCGCGTCGGGGTGTAGACAACAGCCGGCCGGAGCCGCCACGGGAGCTAGGATGACCGGAAACTTGGCCACGGACTCGGTGACAACGACTTGCGATAGCAGCTCCGGCACCACCATCACCGTCTCGAGCGGCGCCTCCAGTCCGCCTGGCAGTCCTCTGCGTCAGACCGGCGCCACCAACTCCTCCGCGTCCTCGCCCAGAAGGTACGTGCCCAAAGTTTATCATTGCGTGATTTTTCAAGCGTATATTAACGGGGTTGCGTAATGTGTTTTTTCGAAAGTATAAGACCCTATAGTCGTGACTTTTTTCGTTATTCCCTTCGTGCATGATATCGTTAACGCACTGTTATAGTTAGTAGAGTGGAATTTGAATTAGGAACTGAAACTACATTGTGAAAACAATGCGGTACAGAAGTATACTTACATACCAATAGCTTTCATAATTGACAGGCTCACAACTTCGTTAATTATTTTGATTGAAGTTATACCATATTATACCGTAATAGCGTAGTTATATAATACTCGTTAATTGACCATTTTGGGATGTTAAAAATGTTTTACTGGAAAAAAAAAATTTAGTTTACATAAAGAGTTTGGTGACTTTATCTCCGTATAGATTTACGAAAAGTATGATAGATCATATAAAAATAACATTCAAAAACGGCATGGCTAGATACGAAATTAAAATATGTTATTCGTTATGCATACATTAAAAAGTTTGTTTAACGATTCTTTAAATACCAATTATAACACTTATTTTTCATGCCATTCCCGTATACTTTACGTGATAAAATGTGTAACTTTGGATTCTTATATTTTTACAACGACACGGGCAGTGTACGTAAATTTTTAACCAATGATGCGTAACAGTGTCAGAAAGATACTCCAAATTTGGGACACTTCTGTAGAAGTTATAAACTAAATTTGAGCCAAATTAACTAAAAGTTACTTGAATTAGTCTAAGAAATTTTTTTACTCAAAAAGGGTCTAATTTTTGTATAGTTACATTTTCTTCTCTAGTAAAAATATAAGGGATTCACACAAAGCAGTCGTGTCTAAAAATGATTAACAAAAATTTCATCAAGTTACTTTAGGAGTCAGGAATGAATCTTAAGTCTTTGCGATACTCAAGTAAGTTATTTTCTAAATAAAAAAAGTTGTACAATTCCTACCAAACTTTATACATACATGTATGTATATTATAATAGGGACTCCATTAAATTTTTGTAGTCTCAGGCTAGGTATTAAGATTCATGGTGTCGATAAACTTACGATAACATATTCTTTTATGAAGTCATATCCTTCTACGTACGAAAAACAATTAACTTGATGCGCAATGCTGTTCAAAAACTATATGTATTTAGTAAGTTGACTTACAAAATAAACAGTATTGCCTGTCAAGTTAATGATTTTTTTTTTTTGTTTGTTCAATTCACGGCTTTTTGTAGCATCATCCCTTTTATCCTTCTACAAATCTTACCAAAAGGAATGGTAATAAGCTTTTAAGGACGTTACTTGTGTCTAGAAAAAAATATTCTAGAATTCCGAATTACGAATAGAAATGCTAACCCATAGGAATGTCACTCCCAAATGGAAACGGAGGAAGCGTGGTAGGATGTCACCGAGACGCCTTATTCTTAATCTTATCACTCGCCTATTTTATAGTTTCGTAGAATTCGGGTACCCCAACTGTTTATTTGGGCCATAGAAGTGCATAGAATATTTTAAAAGCCCCCCTTCCGCCTTAACTATATCCCCATTCAAATAAGATGCTTACAACCGAAAAGATGTGCCTGATGATATTTGTTCACGTGGAGGTTCCTGCTTGCAAGTGTATATCTCATGAATTTTTAGATCTTATTTGTACCTTGTGCTGACTTTTCACCGACAAGGGTATAACACTTTTTGAATACAAGTTTTAAGCAACGCGTTAAAGTAAACTTATTTAAAAAACAGTTTGCTAACAAAAATTACACTGATAAAAATTATTAAATAATAAACATTTATACATCATGAAGCAATAAAAACTATGGTATTCTTATGTTTTCTAAAGATTTTTTATGAAAAATATAGGTTATCTAAAAACTATTGTTTTCCACTTATTGTACTGTAAATTAAAGTGTACTTCAAAAGAAAATTTTCAAATATTTGATTTTCGTCACAGATTTTTGATATTTTCATCCGTTCGGACTTGAATAGTTGTGTTTTGTTTTGATTAATGGTAAACGACCAAGATTCCCACACACATGATAACTTATCATTTTCAACTACACATTGTTGATCAGACTCGAACTGCAACAGCAATGAGACAATAGTACCTCCAAAAGAAATGAAAATATTGCTAAAACTGAAAAAACATAAGATATGGGTGTCATTGATGATAAGTATAGAATATAATAAAGGCTATACATCCTATGACATATATGGATAGTAAGACAGATGTGTTTATGTTATAATAAATTCTCATACACATCAGCTTACCTCCGTCTCTTATTCAATTCTTTCTATAATATCAAAATACTGCAATGGCGTGTTTTCATGCGCACTTTTGTTTCGATTTTTTCGCCGTGGGCATCTGCTTCTTCTTTCCTGCAGTCATCCTTGACGTTATCTCTTTTGTTTTGCAAAAACCTTCTTCCGCCAATATAATGTTTGTTTGAGTTGAAAGCCAATAGGATCACAGTCAAATCTGTAAAAATGCAAATGTTTATCATTAAAAGTAAAAAATCAATCCTACAAATAATATGTAATACCTTCAATTTTTCCGACGGCGATGTACAGTTTGTCTTTTTGTTGTCATCCTGTTTGTACACACGATTGGAGTAAACACTAATTCAATATTACCTTGAGAACGCGTCGATCATCGAGCAGCAATTATTTTTCCGCGCCGAAGTTTATTCCCGCGTACAAGACCATGCTTTGGTTTTTTTTCCCTCCGAAAAACCAATCGCGCGTCACAAATTTCTTTCCGTGCTTTTGCCACACCAACCTTCGTATATATACGAAGGAAAGAGCTGGGTACCCGGACTTTCGTCCTTTTTTCTGTGCACTTCTTTTTGTTGCCACATCCAGCGGAAGCCGGCCGACCGTGGCGCCCAGGTATAATCACCCTGTCCGGTATTACACGGTCGATTCATCGAGCTCTCCCGCTCGTCCTTGCGCCGAGCTCTCTTGTTTGCTGCCGCGTTCTTCCATTCCTTCTCTACAGACCACTGCGATCAACCGCCTTGGACGTATTCCCTTGTGTATATTTTTCCATTTTTCGAGGTAAAGGATCGTCGAGTCACTACGCCAAACACCAGAAGGATCGAAGGGCTAATCGTTATTGAATTAACGCCACAAAGAAGTGGTAAGTATAATCGTACGTAGCCTCGTTCGTCAATTTTCACGTACCGTTCTCCTTTCCAACTTCGGACAGTTTTCCTATTGGGCGAAACTTGCGCGTCATCAAGAAACCCAAACATCATCCACGTCCGATGCAGTGTACATTCTTTGTAAACGCGTAATAATTTGTGATATGGCGTACACTTACGTCCACACATATATACAGCGCTTTCATTCCCCCTGCTGTACTGTGCTTTCGAGAAGTTTTGCCGTCGACGCCGAAGCGTTGCATACGTCTTGTTTATTTACAAAGCAACTTGTATACTAACACAAAAAACTAAAGGTGTTACCCACACATAACCCTTGAAAATTAATTTTTGATGAAAATTGCAGAGCGTTTTCTTATAATTTTATAAGTTCGGATCCACTTTAGTTTCTTAAATCGAAGTGACGCTGGTGTGAAATCATAAAAGACGGAATTAGTTAAAAAAAACTTACGTTTTTACCGATTTTACATTGAAAAACTTTCACAGTGACATCGCCTAAATGTCGACGGCTTTGACGAAAAAAAATTTATGGGAAATCTCAGCCAAAACTTTCGGCGAAAAATATCAACGCGGTATGCGTTCTGAAAAATGCTATGAACTCTTTGCGAGCAAGACTAGCAATACTTAGGTAGTACTCTCCCGATGAAAACACTCAACTGGACTCCAACGAGAAATATGAATCCTAGCGATAGCTAGCCGATGAAGACTAATTTCAATTCAATGATGAATAATTGAAGCAGCAAATTTTTTATCCTTTGAAATATTGCAAGGACTTGGTTGGTACTAAAGCTTCTTGTTAGAAAACCAGAACTATTGTTAGTCTTATAATCTTATCTTAAAAAGGAGAATAATTTTGAATTAAGTCTATTGTTTGTTACATGATTGGCTCAAGCTGAGATCACGTGGTTTTGATTTAAATTACATTCGTTGGTTGTAACAATAAACAATTTGTAAATCATTACTACAATTATTCTATGTTTTTACAAAATATTATTAAAATTACAATGTCATTGAACTATTTTTTGTTTAGACAGACAGTACAGTATAAAATATATAAATGATGGTAGTAACACACTATATTATGTACAGGTTATGTACGTTACACCGTATTTTTTTTAAATAAGATAAAATTAGACGTACTACTACTACGAAGTGGAAAAAATTTAATGATCGAACAGTCAATACTATTTGTGGATTAGAGCACACTGAGAGAAAATAAGTGAAAATTACTGTGCTAGAATAGTAACCTAGTGTCACTCCGCCATTTAGAGACTTTTTACTGTTTATACAATATAAATTACTGTCCTGAATTGTAAAAATTAAGTTGGCCAAAGTATAAAGTCCCTAGATGGCGGAGTGGCACTATATTACTATTCTAGCACAGTAATTTTTATGATTTTTATACTACTCACCAAATTAAGTATCATTCAAGCTAAAAATAGCTTCAATGAGGTTCTAGCGTTGGTTAAAGTAGTTGTTTCCCAATATATTGGTCAATCGTATATATAGATATACAATACTAAGGTTATGTTCATATATTATCATCCCGTATTTAAAATATCAGAGAGGAATGTGAATGCCTTTGCGTACACTTATACGTACATAAACATACACATCTATCTACTTGTACTCATGTGACAATGTGACGTTGCCCCATACGCGATACTTGGTTATCTTCCAAAGTCAAACGAAGAGCACTTTTTTGATTACTATTACTTTAAAACTATGTGGTGAAAAATTCTCAAAAAAATGTATGTTTCTTTACTGTCTAAAAGTGGTTTTCAGTAGTTTTTTAATTATTTATAGATATGCGGTAAGTTACACTTTTTAAAATAATGGGGCTATGTAGTGTTTGCACCATTACTCAAACGTTGAAGGAGTGATTTTTTTGACGAGGATATTTCAATAACGACGTGGTAAATCGGTCTCAAATTTTTACACATATTTCTCGACGCTTATATTAGTTTTGTTGAAAATTTCGTACTTTTTAGATATTTTTTGTTTAGGAAGCAACTACTTTAAAGAGTAATAAATTGAACTAGGCTTCATTGGGTGTGTCGCCAGGATTCATATTTTCTTTTAGAGTCCAGTGGAGTGCTGATAGTTCTCTTCATAAGTATATCGATTGTTGTTAGTCTAGTTCAAAGGATAGTGACTGTTCGTAGTATTCGACAGAACGCAGTAAGGGGTAATACATTTTCCCAAATTTTATCAAGAATCTCGTAAGGCCAGTACTTCTTTTCAACGAAGCCGTCAACGTGACAGTGGGCCAACTAGTAATATTAAAATCACCCAAGCACTTGTGTCGGTTAGAATGCGTGTTCAAATTACCAACTAGCGTTTATCTTATCAAGTACAAAATAACGAAAATTCCCAGAGTTTCAAGCTCTGTGATTCACCGTAAGGCAGGTAAATCTTCTTCGACCCTAACGTCATGATCTTCGAGAGCCACGATGAAACTGGAAAATGTCAATGAACTGGGTGGAGGGAGTAATATTCCTCCAGCTAATATGTCGTTCGAGATGATGTCGATTCGAAGGATTCCGACAACGCCTTCTACTGGCTACCGTTCCCAGCTGATAAGAGTCCACTCGCAACTTTAAAAGCACAGCAATTGTATACCCCAACCAAGATGGCTATCGTCATATTTTTCAAACACCCGATCTTTTCGAAAGCATGTGAACGCGTTGGGTGTACACCTTACGCTTTTGAAATAAAACTCCTCATGCGACGATGAAAATCACTCGGCATATATGTAGCTGTACGGTCTCCGGCCAACCGCGTCAACCCTAGAAAAAAATCGAAGTCTCGCGTTTCCATCTAACTCTCTGCTCGCGTATACGTTGGCACGAGCAGGTATACCGCGTAACACACGCGCACGCGCTCGATATCGCGTGCTCATTGTATAATGAACGAGCATGTGGCGCACTATCGTACGAACCAGAAAAACGGAGGAGCCGCTAGGGGCGAGAGTTGCGGACGATAGGGAAGAAGGGAATGAAAAACGAGTTTACTGTCAACGTACGACCGGCCATGCAAGTGTTCTCTCGTCGCGCTTGAGGACTTTTGCAGAAAAAAAAAACCTGTGAGTTGTCCTACGTGACCTTTAGTTCATACCGGCATTCAGATCATCAGCCGGCCCGTTCCTTTTGATAATCTTTCTCTTGTTCTTCTTAGTGGCTTCCGAGGTGGTCACTTGTATTGCTTGAATCAATAGAGGGCTACTTTCTTTCATCTATTCCATAGAGTTATGAGATTTTAAAAACCTAAGAATTTTTCTCTGCACAGGCAAAGGTCTAACTTCTGAACTAACATTCTTGATACCAATAATTCTGTGAACGTGCACGTGTTTGTCTCATTAAAGTTTGTCACGTCAGGTTCGACGTGTATTCGTTCATACGTCTCCTGAGCATAATATCTACCTGGATAATAAACCAAAAAGCTCACACTGTTTTCAGCTAAAGGGTACAATGGCTCAAACATTATCAGGAACCCCTACAGACATAGACTTGAATCCATCAGAGGAAAGCCCTGAATAATTTTCTAAAATTTTTACACCCAACAGTAATAGAACCCCTAATTATTTTGGCACTGATATATGAGTACATCATTTTGGCTTAAATATCGTTTCTTTCTTCTTTTCGAGAGTGGGTATCGAAATGTTTAGCTTGCAACACTGTCGTCAACCTGAAAACCGTGGAAACCTTAAAATGATTTGCTTGTCTTTGTTAATTTTTACGGAAATACCGAACGTGTTGGAATTACTTTAACGAAGACCATCTACAACAATTATATCCGATAATCCAGTGACTATAAGTAATTAGTTGTACCCTCCATGGTTACCTTTACAGGGATCATAATGTTGTCAATCTTAGTGAGGCTATTGTAAAAATGCATCACTTAATGAAACCGTTGCTAATATATTTTGACCAAGCATTGATAGCCGTTACTGTTCTTTGATCAGACTTCAAGTAAGTTGGCTAGTCCATTGTTACAAAGAATGTTATAATCCATCGATTTAAAAAAATTAAAACTGACATTAACTTCTCTATAGTAAATACAAATCATTGTGGTTCTCCATCTTGAACGTGTTATTACGTAGGAATATTATCTGATCGAATCTCTACACTTTAATGAATTGGACATGGATTTCCTTTGGGGAGAGAAAGTTTAAACTCCCTTCAGAAAATCAGGATTATAGGTTCATACCTCACAAAAAAGACATGTTTTCAAGTTGGTTCCTACAGCAGCTAGGCTGGTACCTAAAGTTGTTTTAGAGAATCATGTATTTAGACCGAATTAACTAGCTTTGTTGGCTGGTCGTTTATAATCTCCTAGGAGCAAGATCATCTTGAGGCGTCTGCAACGTGTCTCCACAACGATTTTGTTACCAAGAAACGACCAGACCACTGAGCTAGTAAATTCAATCCCAGAGTAGGAACTCCCGGTGCGCATAAAACAAAGGTAGCCTCGCAACCACTGGGGCAACTTAGCTATACTTGTATCTCTTCCAATGAACTGTGATCTCGTTTCTGTGCATGAGCAAGGCATCGTGCATACATATGCACGTAGATCGAGAGTGAGAAAGAAGGGAAAGGAAGGTAGCTGCCACCTTGATCGATCAGCTGAAGCCAAAAACCCACTATACTCGTAAGGTGGCCCCCTTTTTATCGCGGGACCTTATTAGTTGACGCGTGCTAATCCCTGACCCCCCTCTCTCTCTCTCTCTCTCTCTCTCTTTCGCTCTCGTACCGCGTTGAGCACTGCATACGGCTCGTGACGAGAAAGCAATCCACTCCTAAGGAAGAGGTTTTATCGAGATGCTCCTGATAATTGGGCGCCGTTAGCGCTCGCGGGACGACGAGGCGCGGACTGCCGTGCGAAAAGCCCAAGTTGCCACGGGGTCACGGACGGGGTGCGGGAATAAGTGCTCTCTGCGCTGAAACGTTGGATCGTGCCGTGGCGAAAATACAGAATGAATCTTTTTTCCTCTTTCTTTCTTTCCTCCTTTTTATTTAACAAAGTACAAAAAACTCACAAAGAGTCCAACAACTCTATGAGGGTACGTCATTGCTCTCTCTCTTTTTTCTTCGTCATTGTTGGTTACTGGCACGTGTTTGCGTTTTGTGGCCAGTGAAAATTTGACGTCGGGCTTTGTTTCGTAACCAAATCAGCCTCTCTCCGAATCCCCATTCTCATCACTTCCTTGTCGTTTGCCAGAAATTGTCCAAGACATTAAGAGTAACATTCCCTTCCATCCCATAGAACTAATGAAACGCCTCGTGAACCTCGTCTCCTCTGTTGGTACTTGGGGCTCTGGAATTCACGTTAGCCAAATCAATTCCGGACACGAAGTAATTCTAATCGGGCCATGATACTCCAACGATTGAAAATGTACTGGTATGATCCGAAAATTACGATGAAATCCACAGTATACCACGAGAAAAGAAGGCAGTATTCGTATCGCTGTGGAGCACGTTTCCTCGTTTCTCCTCGGCGCGCTCGGCTGCCGGCTCATAACGGTATATGCACTTGTCGGATATACTCATCCACGAGAGTCGCGAGCGAGTGGCATACGCCTTCGCGGTCATCTCTCTTTAAGAGGTGGTGGCCGACGCTAGTGCACACAAGTGTGCACTGCACTCCCTACTCTCCATCTGCTGTACCTACAGTGCACATTGTGTATATGCACACACAGGACGAATGTAGGACGAGTCACCGGATGATGAGAAGGAACGAGTTGTTGGTGATGGTGATGCCCGTGTGTGCGGACCGGCTCCTTTAAGATTCCATTGTTGTTTGTGTTACTATGCGTGGGACGTTACTCATTGACTGCGTGGAGGATTCGTGAGGATTTTAAGTCGCTCCTTGGTTTCTACCTCGTGTAATATACATATACGAATTTTGGAGCTGTTGAATTCCATTCGTACACGAGCGACATTCTTGGTGGCGATTCGAGACTGAAAAATATGATCGTCGATAGAGTTGGGAGCAGTGCTTTATCGTAATTTAACGACTGATGTTTTTTTGGTTCCATCCTTGATTTTAAGGAGTTGTAAAATTGATTTCTACTGTAATGCTGTTAATTTCGATAAATAGATACAAATGTGAAGAATGTCTTTAAGATTTTTCTAACGTCACGGTTAGATATTGGAATTTGAAAAGATGTATAAAACAAATTTTGCATAAAAATTATTAATTTTGTACTTCAAAGAGAACTTTTTTTCCTAAAGTATTTAGTAAACAGCTTCATTTTACGGACAACGCTTATACAAAAATAGAGAAATGACATCTTAAGACAAAGTTTTATGTCATGCTATTGTAAGGCAATAAACCTTTGAAAATTTAAAAGTTCTTAAGTCATGGTCACGTGATACCGACTTGAAAGGTAGCTTGATTTACACGCTCAGAAAATATATTTCTTCACCCACTCGTTAATAATTGATAGTACAATACTTAGTATACGTGCATTTAAGAGATCACGATAGTGATTGAAAGTATTGGTTATCCTAATTCTACTGGACACCAATCTGCTGTTATAATATTGTATTGTATTATAATGTATTATATTGTATTGTATTGTATTGTATTAAGATTCCAACGTATACCCATTGCAGGGTTTTTACGTGTCCTATGGCCCCTAATCTCTACCTTCCTTGTTCTTTTTTCCGTAATTATACCAACCCCTATTTCCTCAAGTATGCGAGTCTTTCGTACGGGCCCCTTGCAAAATTCCCCTCAGACGACTCGGTCATCCATCCCACTGGGTATTATTTACAGGGTGCAGTGATTGTCTCAAGCATACCCCAGTTATTATCAAGTTTAATGGAAAGATATTTTCCAATAAACCATCTAACTCGCTGTATCAAACTTTTTATAACCAACAGTGACTTCTCCGATGAGCTGGCCATGTGTTGGCTTTCCTTCGAAAAGGAAGCCTCTGGACGTCCAGACATCGCCAGAAAAATTGGCTATTTTTTCTAAAATTTGGATAAGTGGTGTTTTGGCATCCTGGGTTATCATCCAGCCGAAAAAGACCGAAAAAAATCTCGATAAATTTTGGCGGGATTTGAACCCACGATCCCCCTCGAGTATCTGCGACTAGGAGGTTGGTACACTAACCACTAAGCCATCGAAATTTGCTGTTATAATATTTTATTCATATTTAATGAAAAAGAAGATAACAATTTTTCATCAAAACAAACAACTAACATTATTATACAATAATTGTGAAGATAGCGGGTACGGGTGTTATTTGAAAACAATAACCCCACGATGAGAGGAAATATGTGTACGGGTATTCATACAAACGCTGTGACTGCGACCAGAGCAGACAATGGCTGTTTAGAAATGTACGCAGCTCCTAACAAGCGGAATATGCAATACACGTATTGCATGCAACACATTCGCGCGTATTTGTGCAACGCTTGACACAAATTTTACGCTCTACTGCTTCAGGTGCTTGCTCTTTTACCGCGAAATTCCCGATCCTTCCTCTCGACAATCTATTGATCTCGCGACAAGCTTTTCCTCCACTCGAGCATCGATTTTCCGACCAAATTCACGCCCTTGCTCGTGGATTTCTCCTTAGCACGACATTCCTCTCACGCTAGCGGTGCCAGCTGTTTTTCTCTTGACGAGGATTTTCTTTCATCCCTCGGCGTAAGAAGCACTTTCTCCTCCTTTTCCTCGTTTCTAACGCTGTCGAAGCGCTCGGATATACGCGAGAAAAGTTCATGGTCTCGTTACTCTGGGCTGTGAGTCGTGTATGGCAAGCTCCGTGCGCGCGATTGCACATGGCTTTGCTAGGTGCATGCTAAGAAAGAGTAGCAAAACAAGCTATTAGCGTCGTTTTCAAAGGATTTTCTCACCGAGCGTTTGTAACTAGAACTTGGTGCACGTAATGCATCTTCATGATCGTGCAAAATTCGTACTTGGGAAGAATCGACTAAACGGAAATTTTTTCTTTTCCTAGTGTTTAGAAAAAATCTCATTTTGAGTGCAGCTAGATGAAAGATGGCTCATTAAAATGCACTATTGCATTTCATGCTGTGTCCAAGTATCTTTCACACACCGTTGCGATTACCTCTTTTTTCGTACCTTCCCCTCGCTTCCCATTTGAGCCGTACACGAAATTGGAATAGTAAAGCTTGAAACGTAGAATTTTGTCGTGTGCTGGGATAAGAAAATATCGATTACACCAAAAATTGTGTTTTTAGTAATTCAAACAAAGACAATTTTTACTGTTTCAACAAAAGAAAAACAAGGGAAGTTTCAAGTTGAAATGTTTGGCCGATCGCCGAGAATTTCGCTGTTATTGCAAGCAGTATTGATTGTTAGCCCCGTGTGTGTGTATGTGTGATTTGTTGTTACTTTTTCTTATCAGCGCAAAAGTAACATTTATTTTAGTCGAAACTCGGTGATGTTTAAAAAAAATATTTTTCTAGCGTCTCATGCTCGCTTATACTGATCGTATATTTGGATACACCAACTGTTAACACACGTACATATATGTTAATATTTTTTGTCGGCTTTTTTGTATCGGTACCTGATGTACACTGTTTTCAGTAGACTAAACAGGAGCCATTGAACATATATTTATCGAGCTTTTTCCGAAAGCCTTTGGCTGTAACATACAATATTCGTAAATCCTTTTTGTCGCTGCCAACTAAATGTTATCTTCAAAAGCTGCTCTTTTTCTCTTCAGCTACTTAACCTACCGGGTTTAAAAAAAATAAATAAAAAAAAAAAACATTAAAGACGAGAAGCTCTCGGTAATATGCGTGTGTTTTTTCAATGCGTTTTTTTGGCAAGACACGGATTCTTCATTTGTTTTATTTGGATCTCGAAGGAAAATAGAGCTGAATCAGGGAAACAATGATACCTTGAAAAAACAAATGGATTGGAAATAAAAATCGAGATGTGGACACGTATTTTTTGTACAATAAAATTTAATTGGAAGCAAATAAAACTTTTTTACGCTTCCGTAGCGAGAGTGGATTGTTCTATTTTAGCAAAATACTGACAAAAAAAAGCACAAAAGTCAATAAATATACCGAAATAAAAAAACAAACACGAAATTCTCCGTCTATTTTCCACTTGCCTCGTTATTATTTTCACTCTAGCCGATACCAATTTCGCGTGTCCAAGAACACTTTCCCTGAAACAGGCCAGAAATACATACATACATTTTTCCAGGACAGGCAGTATCTACGTGGAATAAAAAAAGGGCCAATACGTAGAGTCAGTTATATATAGCACAGGAGGGCACTTGAAAACAGTATTTTCAAGGCTGTGGGTGGAATACGCGCGTCATTTGCCGCTGTTGTCGAATGTGAATACTCGGCAAGTCCAATTACACGTGTACGAGTGAAAAGGCTGCGAAAGCAAACGAGCATACAAGTACCTGGTGCTGTAGGCAACAGCTGTCTGTGATATATGTACTAGTGGGGCTCCGCCCTCACACGCCATCCAAACATGACAAGTAAATACGCAAGGTGATGTATCGGTTCTGAATTGTAGTAAAAAAAAGTGTAGTGAGCTCTACTTGTAGAGGGAAGTGGAAGGAAAATCATAAAATTTTTTGAACGCATTTCTTCATGACGTATTAGTCTATATGAAAAAAATTTTTTTGTTCAGTTAATATTTATGAATTTCACGTTGATATTGATTTTAATTGAGCTAACTTTCTAAATTGACAAATAAAGAACCGTTTTCTCTAAATTTGGAAATTTTTCTTGAAGTTTGGGCATTCAATGCATCTTTCTTCAAAAATAGCAGTTTTCGCGCTACTAATGAGGTACTTTCACAAATGAAGCACAGGGCAGAAAGTTTTATTAGCTTGAAATTGTTAAATACTATTTTTGACACTCCGTGTGTGAAATTTTCCCACTCATATCGAAAAAAATAATTACTTTACGTACGGGTAGGCAATTTGTGCACTTATTCATCGTCATGCACGTATGATGTTAAATGCGAAAAAAGGCGAAAAAAATTGTAAATTTGATAATATTGGCATGACTCAAGATCCAAAAGTTCCGTTACGGGTTTATTCAAGACTTTTTTTGAGACCTAAAAAAGTTATCTTCTTTCTTCAAAAAGTATTAAAAAATCGTCATAACTTTGTGATTGCAATAAGTTTAAATTTTGCTCGTTATTGTCATCGAAAAAATTTAACATTATTTTGTATAACCGTTCGAAAACTAATCAAGATGATAACAGTGACCACTGACTATCGTCGTGGAACTCAGCTTTTTCCGCCACCCACAACAGGTACCTCATCCATGTACCTACGGCCTGAAACGCAGCTCTCGCATCTTGGCCGACCCTATTATACGTTAGCCGCACGATATTGTCCCGGCACATAACGGTACACCCATATGCCCGCTTGTACACACAACGCAAACCACAAACAACAACCAACGTCCACACCATGCACAAGAAAGAAAAAAAAAAATTCGTCAAACGCGAGAACATTGGTTATTTATTTCTCCTTTTTTCGTTGGGCTTTCTCAGCTGCATTTCCGGCAAACCCCCCTTACAAACATCACCTCCGTCGACTGCCGGCATCTTTCGAACAATAACGCAATTATCCCGACCCGCCCACGCGCCAACCAACAGACGCTCGAGCTTGACTAGCGCGCATCACCTTCCTTTTACCAATATACTTGCACGTAGGTGTACACGATAAACTTATCCTCACTAGGCGCCCGGACGAAGATAATAAACAGCTCCGATGTCGCTCGTTGAGCATTTTTGTCGCCCGGTGGATAAAGGAGATTTTTTCAGGGGGCGTCGGGAAGTAGGTTTGGGTAAAAACCTGACCTTAATGGCCATTTTGGTGCATTACTACATCATGACAAAGTTTTTGGATGGACCCTGATTCGGATGATGCCCTGCATGTACGTCGCGCAGAGCTGGTGCAGCTTTCAAGTTATTCGTGTGTACTCGCGCGTGTGTGGCGTTGTATTCGCTTCTGACACGTGTATTTTTCTTAAACGCACTCGATTCGAACTGACGAGTGTTTCATTGCGAGTCGCATGAGTGAAAAATAATGAATAATTAACAACTGTATGGTTTTTAACGAGTGAAAACTTACTAGCAGCCGTGAGTTTTTACTTATCAAAATTCACATTTTCAAATTCGTTTAATCTTTCAACAGAGTTGTTGCGTGTTACTTGCCAGAGATAATTTGCTCGATCTGTAAGTGAGTGAGCTAAAAGAAAATTTTTTCTTTTGAAAAATCCCTGTCGCTTTTAACAAGAAAGGATTTGTATACATTTTCTGTTTAAATATTTTTTGACGATGAAAAAAATCGCGCAACCAAACGAAAAAGCATCACGGCACAACCCAATTCATCACCAAAACACACACATGTGTGCACTCCTGCACTCCTGAACGTACTTGGTGTTGCGTCCTTGAGTTTATTCCTGGTCCCTAATTTACATGTGATAGCATCTAATGTTGATTTGCATAAGACACACGTGCAGTACGGTATATCGTTAGCTTTCGATTCGTAAATTTCAGTGTACTCGCGTCTGTGTGCACGAAAGTGCTTTCCAAAAATTTCCATTAAAAACATAACACGCCAATTGAATAAGTAGGTACGACGTCAGCGGCGAAAGTGAAAAATCATCGCGCAAAACCGTGAAGATACTTATTATCGGAGCGATGCTAACGCAATGTACTTTCTTTACGTTTAAAAACTGACTTTTAAATAAAGTGTAATTTTTCCCATCCGCTTCTCCTTTGCGTGAATCAGGGGTAAAATTGGAAAATCGAATCCAAATCGCTCTTCGTCAACCGAAAATTTGGAAAATTGCAGCGCGTGCGCTGTTAGAAACTTACTAGTGCACACTTTAACAGAATTGATTTTCTTTTACAATTTCTCGTTCTGGAGGTCGTGAAGGTCGAAAAGGAAAAAAAAAAATTTTTTTTTTCACCCAAGTAACAACTTTCTCCGTCGACACAAGGGGCATTAATCTACACCTACACTCTTCGATCTCTGCGCCACCACCACCAGCACTTCCTGGATACAGGACACCCACGAGGGGTCGCGAGTACGTGTGCGTATGTATACCGATCGCCGCGCAGCAACGGGAGTCGCCAGTCACGACATTGGCGTGCGGGGCTGGCCTTAGCCCGCGAGTGCACGCCACGTCTAAATGTACGTACAACCACCTCCCAGACTGACCACAGGCGCTAGATTGGTATATGTGTGCGGCCAGAGGCTAGTTTCTTCGCGTTCCTCATCGATCGCGGTATATATACATACGTGGACTCTACGGGTGTATACTCCTGCGCGCTTTGGTTGTTACGCAACAACAGGTTCATGAATATACGGCAAGACTCGGTGGTGTATACACTGCTGATGGAGCCTTTGGTCGGCCTTGCAACTCACCCCCCTCCATGTAATACCTGCTGGCGTGTGTATTGTATATTATCGAGTGCGTGCGTGGCAGGGATGAAAAAAACAGCTGCAGCCGTGGTTCAATTACACCCCCGGGGTAATGGGGAAGGTTGCGATATGGTCCGTGATTGGGAATTTACCCTCCGAAGTGGAATATGGTGGAAAACCTAGGGCCGATATGACTACAAGTTCGGCTCGATACCTTTTCTGCTGAATGTGGTCCTCAAATATCTAAAGGATTCGATGGTATCTTAATTGAGCTTAGTTTTCACAAATTATTGCGTTGCTTATTTTTATGTGGTTGTTGACGGTTCAACAGTTTTTCCGAATAACAGTTTCGTGGGTGACGAAGGTTAACCTTACATCCTTTTTTGGGCAACATCAATATTATTTGAGTGAATTGTAGATTCTAGATCGGTGTGGATAAAATAAGTATTTCTTTGACCAGTCGAGTATTGAATCGTGTTTAACTGAAATGGGACGAAAATTTTGATTTTCCTGCTTCTTGACCCAGCTTAGAAAAGCGTTTGAGCACATTCGCTCGTTAATCAACCAAAAAGGTATCGTAATGATTCAATCGACCATAAAATAAAACAGGATATTTCTTTTCGTTTTCAAACTCACAGTTGAACCATCCAAACGTGACAACCTGACCAACACCTTCAATTTCATTGGTGCTTGTTTGAAGTGCTTTCGTTTGCTTTTCAAATACATATTATCGTGTCATACCGAGGTACTTGCAACCGAAAGAGTCGAGCCATAATTTCATCCACTGCATAAGAAAAACGTTTACCTCGACATTCGGTCTCATTCATTTGATGCTGTTTTACTCCTTTCGCACCAAGCAATTAATGATAGCGAACGAAAAATCCCGATTTGTCCTTCTTATCGAAGAGCCTGTTGTACGGAATTACCTAATTGACGTGTTTCAAGATCATAATCCTAGATAACGTGCTACAACAATCATAGATTTCTCAATCCGATTACTTTATAAAAATATTTCCGAGTTCGGTATAAGTCTAATTAGCCGAGCATGCGAGTAAAAAGTTCCCCTTTAAAAGCCCGACCTTCAGTTGAAAACACACAACAATCGTATGAAAAAGCCACTTGAAACGCTTGCCGAGATGGTCGCAATTAGCCACGAGAGACTGCTGTTCGTTTTGCAGCTGTTTCGCGAATTTTTCCCCCTTTCGTGAAGTATTTTCACCCTCCGAGCGACGATGTTGAGCGTAATAAGAGCAGGACTTTTCGCCACGGTTCACCTCAGTCTGTACCTTAGGGAAACTCATTAAATATTTTGCTCCGTTAAATGGAAGGAAAAATACGTCTGTGTTTATTGCCTTCAAAAGTTGAGTATACTTAACTGTAAAAAAATGACCGAAAAAGCTTATTACATCTCATATGGTAAACATATATTGATTTTGGGGCCAAATAGACTCGTATCTTTCAAATATCTGTAAAAAAAAAAGATGTATCGATTTTTATGAATGACACTGCATTTACAACAGTCGTATGGCATTGAAAAAAGCTCATACTTCAATCAATAGTTATTTCAGCGTCGAATCGATAAAACCATATTTTCTGTGCTATTGAAATAAAAATTATTTGTTGAAAGATTATTTTTTAAACTTGAAAAAACTCCTCAAAACATTTTATTTATACATTAAAATTGTAAGTTTTCACTGTGTATTTAGAAAAAGTTCCAACCATTATTGGGAAACTCCATACGATGAAAGTTTGTTAGACATTAACAAAAATCTTGAAATTTTTTTCACTGTAAAATTATTAATGTTTGCACAAAAATTCAAATAAACTTACGAGGTGAAAAAATTATTCAAGCAAATCTTGTAAAAATATTTTTTTTCAAATTTTTAATCCAACAGAAAGACATTTAAAAACCGAAACTTATTTTACACACCAAACTCTCATCCATACGACGTTTTTAATACACGTGGAATTAATTCAATGTTATTTCAAATCCAATAGAAGGAAGAACACAATTAAATCCCGTAGTTATGAAAATAACTTGTAAATCACCCCATTTGTGGATTATGTATTGATGTTCCAAGTTACTTAAACACTGAAATTGACTGTCCAAAAACAGTTTTCTTCGAATGCCTCCAAGTTCAGGCTTGCAAAAATAAACTCTGGTTGAAACTCAGAAATGTATTTGTTTAAATAATAAATTTTTCCATGGTCATGAAAATAAGCCTTGGGAGCAAATAAACTTTTTCTAAAAACGAGTTCCAGTTTTTCAAAGCCATCGCCTTTGTCGAAATCCCGCGAAATCTAATTGCATTCTTCTCTCTTTATGTTTAAGATTCTTACACTGTGCTAACATAGCTATGGTATGCAAAATAATCGTTGCTATTTTCGTTTGAAACTTCCAAAACGCATTTTTGTCCAGACTGCAGGTGCATATCAGTGAGTGAAGCTTGGGTATTTCATACAAGCTATGGAGTTTAATTACATGAACTCAATAATATATAAACTTTGTCATCGTAATTATTTCATTTTGTCCTAAAGATCACTTAGGCTCAGGAAAAAACTCACAACACCTTTCTCGATGAGCCGTAATTAGTGCTTACCAACAAGATAAAGATTTTGGAAGGGTTTTGCTTTGGAACCAAGACAAACCTGAGAAAAATACGAAAAAATATTATATCTTACGAAATACATGGACACCATGTCATTTAAATTGAAAATCGATTGAAATAAAATGAATGTAGTTCTTTTCAAAGTAATACATTTTATTATTAAATGTTATAATATTGAACAGAGCAAAATTTTTATACAATACTAGAAAAATAATGTTTTTTAAATTGCATTTTGCAAACGAACTAAGGCTTGATATTGAGTGAGATTGATAGAGACGCCGAGGCGCAGACAATTAAACTTAAGTTATGAGTATTTCATCTCCCTCCAAAAAGATCAAGACACCAAAACAAAACCGACTTGTAGTCTCGTTCTTGTCTTATCAAACACTAGCAGCTCGACTAGCCGTGGTTAAAGATCATTCACATGCTTTCCTCAACCGAAAAATTGTACCCACAACTCCACAAAACCTTGTGTCCTCGATAGTGATGAACGCATCTGGTGCCCAAAAACGCTTTTCAATATCCAAAAATGACTCTGATTAAAAGGTCTGCCATGGTCTCATTAAACTTTCAAAGTTAAGGCAGAGTATTTTTTACGGATCTCATTGCATGTCCACAATACATGATCCAGAAGACGTTTCATCCATCTATCACTCTGGGCGCACAAACATAGCGGCAGATAAGACAGCTCGTGCTGCCTATAACACGCCGCAGCATACACGTGTACAATATAGTTGTGCACGGGCACAAATGCACGTCCCGGCGCTCGGTGGATCATTGACCCGCGTACCTACATCCAGTATAGGTACATACGATTACACTCGACCGATGCGATGTATACGCTCACGCCAGGTGCGGAAAAACTGGCTCTCTTTCTCTCTGATGCCTCTCTCATACTGTAGTCGCGGACACAGTATAATATGTTCAAGTGTATAAACGTAGTACAACGAAGCACAGGTATATACTGGTAATAGACACGTGTGCGTTGTCTGTGCTCCATACTGCTATGTATTACTCCCTTCCTCCACTTTGAGCCCGAGGGTGTCTCGATGTGTGCACTCGATACGCGATGCGGGTTCAGGGAGTTGCTGCCCATTCATTCGACTTGAGTACACCAAAAGTGCAAAAATACATCCTGCTCTCGAGATTGGGTTGTTCATCGGTACTTTGAAGCCTCTGTTGTACCATTGGAATTCCGGGGTTTTTCCGTGAGTATACACACACCGAGTTCGCGGAATTGCTATCGAGTCGTGATAAAAATGGATCCTTGAATCATATCTGCTGATCCGGAGGATCTAACGATGTTATTGTGACGTAGACAAGTATGAGGGCAAAAAGCAGCCTTCCTCGCACGACCAACGCATTCTCGTGTTGATCTTACAAAAGTAATTTCCGCATGACCGAATCAGAGCTTGGTCATCGTAGAAGAGCATCCGCGAGGCATACCCGTGATTCAACGATCCAAGGGTATCCTAGACCGGAGAGTGATACTATTATACTTTAATACCTTAACTCTGGCAAAATGCCATGTTACTGGTGCACCCTTGAAAACAATGCATGAACAACACATGCACAACGTCAAACTACGATTGAAAGACCTCTCGTAGCTTCAGTGATCACTGAGAGAAAGAAAATGATGATTATACAGCTGCTGGTTCTTCCGTCATGAGCGATGATAAAGCCAACGTATTGGCGTGGAAATTGAGTACTATCCCCTTTGACTTTCGTTAGCTTGTGTTGATACATTTCGTTACAGCACGTCTATACGAATGAGATACTGAAAAAACTTTGGCTACTTGTAACTCGCATCAAAAAAATCTAACGATGTTAGACATGATCCGTCTTGTTGCTACACTATATCAATTTTTTGGTGTTCTGTGTGGATGTCCTTATTTCAAACTGTAAGGTGGTTACAACAGAGTTTTAATATCTTGCGAGTGCAATAAAAGATAATCTAATGACATTTAAAGTAAAAGTTTATAAAGCAGTTTTGAACGGCTATCACGACATGTTTTCTAACAAACACCCTTTAAAATCATCATACGAATTCCCAACATCCGTTTACAAGCACTAATCACTCGATGTAACTACAAATAGTTCATCATCAATACTAACGACAATTATCATAAATTACTAAGATTAACTAATAACAATTTGTCATTGTTATTGTTGTAAAATTACAACTATCAATATTTATAAATAGTTATTTCTTTGATTCAAGTCATTACAAACCATTATCGGTTTTAAGATTTTTCTATCAAATTGTTATTGATACTCCACAATTATCAAGGAATCAAACAAAAAGCTAAGTGGATGGTTCCACATATTTAACGTCAAAATCACATACTGGCTAGAAATTTGTAACAAAAGAAAATTTGTGAGTAGAGTTTAGCTGAAATCAAATTTATCCACTATTGATTTCGAAACCTCACAAGAATATAGATGAAACACAAGATTAGTGTCACTCTACTGGGTTGAACGCTACGACTACGTTATACGAAGCACATAGAAATCTGAGACACATTTTTCAGCGATACATGATGAAAATTCTCATCCGTCTGTACTACTTTACAAAAATTGATAACGATACTACTTTATCTGATAGACGAAGGGTGTACTTTGATATTTTTAAATCTTCTGACAATGTATGAAATATCATTATTTCTACAAAGACTGTGTTTGGATTGACGATTTCTTTGATTTCTTGACAAAAGAATAAATATCACGCCATTATATAGTACATGATACTTGTATACATGAAGTGTCGAAAAATAACACAAGCATTCCTTTGTTTTTTATAACCACTTTCTCGAAAACAAGTATACAATCGAAGAACGATATATCCATGGGAGTACGGGACAACGACGGGTGAATCAGTTTCTGAGAAAACAAAGGTCTTCGGGAGCAATGCACGGGAGTGCGGTACACTTCTCTTCGAGGTGCGTCAACTCTTTCACCAGGCACAAACGAATTTTTGATGATTCAGAGCCTCTGTGAACAAACTCTCCTCACACATGAGCCTCACATTTACGTTGTAGGTGAAAGGCTCGAGGGTCTGGATCCGTGGAATGAATCCAAACGATGTTGTGACTGCAGCCACTGGCTGTGAGACAAAAGATAGTTTTCGTTACTGGAGCCTAGCGTGTTTCTTTTTTGGTAGCTAATCGTGAGTGAAAAATTAATGCAGCGCAAATAGAGGTCACGCTGGTGTGTGGGAACTATGGGGACACTCAAATGCGCTTGTAATATTTTTAACGTCAGTACCTTTCACTATTTATCCTTTGGAAGATAATATTGTTATGATAACAAAATATCACAAACACTTCTTTTTTCCATCGAAGTTGATTCGTTGTCATTGCAACGAAAAAAAAAATCTATTCAAAGGAAGTTCCACAGATGCGAGACACTGGGTGAATGTAGGGTATAAGAAAATAAAAGTTCCTTTAAATTCCAAAAATTTTACTATCTTTGAATAAGTAGACCAGGTTTTTGAATATTAGTCAGAAATATCCACCATCGAGACATCATTGACTTATTGAAGTATTGATCCGTTATAAGCTTTTTACACGTTGCGTTTGTTCATACATATGTCAATTAATATGTAACTAAAAAAAGACGTTATTCTTCTTTAACTTTAAAGTTTTCTGAATATCCATACACATTTGGATAGTTATTAACTTCTATCAATTCTACGTCACTAAAAAGTTATAAATATACCAAATGTGACTACTTTTTTGTTAACGCATTTCCACATTCCTAAAAAGATTTAAACAAGTTAATATTTTTGGAGACTTTAGTGAAAGAAGGTGTGAGTCTGAACAAAGTTGAAAGTATGAAGCTATGAAGAAGAAAAAATGTTACATATAAGCAACAGACTCAGTAACATTTCAGTAAGTTTTTCTACAAAATAAATGAGTTGTGAAAAAATTCTATGAAATGCTGTTAAAATAAACTAAAACTTTAAAAGAAGAAATGTATTATGTTTATCATCAGCTCATTGGCTTGGATGAAGACTTGATTTACAAAAATTTTTTATTTCCTTACCCAATCTTGTCTTATACTTTGAAATAACTCGAAACTGTCTGTATTCACACAAACGTTTTCGGTTGTGCTCTACACAATGTTAACCCAGCATCGTTTTCTCCTTTACATTATTCACATGGAGTGCGCATCAATGCACATATCTACAGTATTTGTTTGCTAGTATTGTGCTACCACATCGAATTCTGAATATCATTTTATTATTTCTTTTTTACTTGGTTTTTTCTTTTTATACATTTTTACTATTCATTATACTTTAAAACTAATATTTTTCTTTCTATTATTTAAATTTCGATGCCATACACTGTTAACTTTATTCCGTCAATTACTTATTACCCTTGTTCTTATCTTTCATGATTGAAATACTTCATTATGTACTATTAAAAATGATTTTTTTTTATCTAAGATAAAAATACTTGGTATTTGAATCATCATGAAAAAAGTGAAAACTTATTGCATATTCATTTATTTCTCCCGAAATTTCTTTGTTTCAAACAAAGTCTCCGGTAATCCGTTATCATATATAACTCGAATTTTATTGTGAGAAATCAAATGTCCTGTGGTATGTAATACGTAACGCAATATTACAATACCGGTCACTTCATGAACGATATGTCGGGGCAGGAAAAAGTTCTATTGCGAAATCCAACGACAATAATCTAACCGAATCTAACTGTATGTTTTCTACTTGCAGTGGTTTGATTTAGTTGGAAACGAGCTCGTACGAATGATGGCATTTGTATCTGCCTTAACGATAAGGTTGGAGTGCGTCCAAAATATTAATATGTATCAAAATGAACAAACTATCTGACCCATAGAACCAAGTGTTCTAAGCGATTCGATAATCAAACATTTTCATTTTAACCCCTGCATGAAGATATGAGTATAGTTTTTGTTTATCATAGTCTTTTTACATTAATATTAAGAATCATTTTGTTCTATAGGATTTTTCCAGCTTAGGTAAACAACTATGTTACAGGTGATTTATGTATAAGCTACTTTATTTCTAATCCAGCATATTTCTCTTGGATATCTTTGTTTTTTTGTTGCGTAAATTCAAAAAATTCTTTAAAATTAAAACTAAATCAAGTATTTCATATAAGGCACCTGAAAAAGCATGAGCCGTTCATTGAGTTGTACAGTAAATTAAAAGGTACCTAACTAGGATACTAAGTAAAGATTTTTTATCAAAATGAACTAAAGTTATGAAATTAAACCGTAAGACTACTAAGATGCGACTTATAAGATTGCTTTTTACGACATGGCTGAATTCAAATTTAAAATCCTTCAAAATTTATATCCTTTTAACAAGTTTAATTAATAAAACTACTTTCATTGTAATATTATTATAAAATTATCCATGCAGTTTCACTCACACATGTAGTATTTTCATAATTTTTCAAAATAAATGCAAACAACTTAACGATCATATCCTCTATATTGGTTGGCAACGTTGCGTTTGGATTTCCCGACCCTCATCAGTTAGGCAATATAAAAACCCAGTTTGTGTGCTTAGATTTCAAAAATGTACAAGCACCTCAATTTTTCTTTTACTTTTATAAATCGTGCACTGATTGTGTACATACTCGGTTTACACTCTCGCGTTCTACTTATCATCTTTTGTGTATCAGCTATATTGACTTACAGTACAGTTTCCTTTCCACTATCGCCCTAGTGTAAGTTTAGTAAGGATTTTCAATGACCTTGAATAACTTTTTTTAAATTAATTCTTCATCAAGCCATTCAATCTTTGGAATTGTGTGCACACAAAAAATCGTCTACATCGCTTCGGTTTGCCTGATTGTAATTCAATGTACATTATACTTGTGGTTGTAATTTCAGCCTACCTAATGAGTTTTGGAGGGAACCTGAACGAAACATTGTCGACAAATGTAGATATACGTGCTCATTAACATCGTCTGTATTTATTTTGTGCTTACGAAGATTTTGAATTCCTGCCCCTCGTGCCTGCATTGTACTAAATCTTACGTCTATTGAACTATTTTCACAACGAGATACCTTTTTTTTTTATTAATAATCCATTCAAACGTTGCTAGTTTTCTCCTGTCAATCGCGCAAGTAACAAAAAAACATATATTTTTTTGAGAACAAACTGTGCCTCTACTGACGTATCCCGCGTTTACCGTAACAACGGACGTAATCCTAATTAACGGAATCAGTTCACATGTGACGCGTGAGTTACAAAAATGCGACGAAATTACAGTGTAATTGCGCTTTTCAGCTACTTATTCGTCATTGTTATCAGCAAGGCGTCGTAACGGTGTGTCCATACGCTATTTACAACACGTGATGCAGGCGTATACATCTCATGCGTTTTATGAGCGAGTTCTTGTGCGAATCATTGTGATCAGCGAAGCATTCGCATCTTTTTTGCGCTACGATAAAAACTAGAGCGTTATTTGAATTAAAAAAAAAAAAAAAAAAAAAAAAAAACTACTCGAATACTGTTACAGAGCAGTGTGTATTCGAGAAGTGTGCCGAGTATGAGGAGATAACGAAAGAAACCCTTTACTTGTACCCAGCTCGGCTTACGTCATTTCCATCGGTATTGGTACTTTCAATCGAATGATACAACTGAAATTTCAAGATATTGTTTTTACCGAGTTTTGCTGTTGTTTGAAAAACTAGTTCAAATGATAAATTATTCATGAAGTTTAGAATACGATTAATGTAAATATAGTCGGTTCTGAATGAGCACGAGTGCGGTTGTTGTGATTACTATTGGGTATAAAAATCAATCTGCGTAAAACAATGTGGCTTTTAGGCATTGAAGCAATAGACGTGTATTCTTGTCAACTGAGATACTAAAAATGTATTCTAACTTCAAAATTAGTGGCATAAACATAGTTTGGTGATTTTTTGACTGAAGTTAAGGTATCATAGAATTTTTAAAAAACTATTAACCGATTTATGATAATAAAAATGAGTACTAATCAGGGAACAGTATTTTTCACGAATGCAATCTAAAGAAGTACGAGTAAATAACTTCCATTATTGGTTACTTAATTGGTTTCAAACAATTTACTGCATCTCGAAGATGTTTATAGAAAAACTTGGGTTTTATTAAAAAACTTGGGAAGTAAGTAACAGCGAGCTGGCGTTGTTTTTTTTTTTTTTTTTTTTTTTGTAACATGTATAACATCCTACTTTTTTGTGAGATGAAAAGTGTTGACATTCTTTATGAAATCTAAAGTATATCACAACGTGTGCATATTGACGACAAACGTTTACAAGTTCTAATTATGTTTTTAGTCCATACGAGTATACATAAGCATAAAAAATTGTTCGAAAACGTTAGTGTTTGAGCAAAAAAAACCCTCGGGCACCGAGATGCATCAAATAATTACAGTGTAGCAGCGCGAGCTCGCAAGTCAATGCTTTGATGTTATCCTGTTGGCTGTGCGAAGTGTTAAATTGTTCGACTTGTAGAAGAGAGGAGTACCGGAATCTTGTGCTAGTCATGAGAGATTACCGAGTGCTAGGCTTGTGCGCCCTTATTTACTCAAACCAACAGCTCAATACCGCAGAAAATAGCACAACAACGAAACGATTGTTCGACGCGCATACAAGCGCTTACACGGTCATATTTACTGAATTCCTATGTTTCCAAAATTTTTCCATTTTACACATGTATTATACATAAAAATTGAATATACATACGAGTATCGTAAACTGTGTATCATTATTGTACTACTGTTATTTATAATCCCTAAGAAAGACCTAAATTATCAAACTCAAAGAGATGGATTTTTGTAAATTATCATGTAGTCATAACATAATTCATACATTTTGAGAAAGTATCGTTGAATGTTAGTTAACAGTGCATTTTTTTACTCCAATAAATTGAAACAGCGATGTTATATACTATCATATTGATGGATGTACGTACTCCAACACCAAATTTTAATATTTTTTTCATGATCTTATAAATTATCGCCTCGATGAAAGTAAGGTAGGTATCACAACTTTAAAAATACAAGCGATTCGCATCATCTCATTGTAACGGTCACGACAGTGTTTTTTTACCCCTCAACGTCATTTTCTTTCGCAAGTAAAATTGGCGATCCAAAATGCACTTTGGGGGCATCGTTGGAGGTAATTTAGAAAAGTAAGTACCTTGTGCAGGGGCGAAGGAGAGAATCGAAACAGGCGCAAAGTAAGAATGGAAAGCCTCAAAGCGTGACCGATGCCCGCGCGAGAGCGAGAGAAACCGTTGAACTGTTGGCACACAATTCGAGATCCTAAAGTGGTGAGAATTACCAAAGTTGCACGTCGAAGAAAATAGTACATTGTATACTTAATATACTGCACTCTTCTGTCGTACACCACACGGTTCGCGTTTATTGTTTGACACGCGTGTAAATATATGTTGACCATTTCAAACTAGAAGATAACGTGCGATTCGTTTGTTTATTTTCAACCTTAAATTCAATGCTTGTCTACGTTGCATGGGCTTTTATGAAATCTAGATTGCTGGTACATCAGATTGATGTTTTCATTAAAAGTACTTATTTGCTACGTGATTTTAAGTATTTTTTGTCAAGTGCATGGAAAAAATTATCATGCTTCTTTCCGGTGTATGATTGGGGGTGGGGGAGAGAGATCCGACTTTAATTGACTTTAACGCGAACTGTTGTGAACATATTTTACATATATATTCCTAAGCTTCTCTTTTATCATTTACTGACAAACTATTCATTTTATCACTATAGCTGGATTGTTCTTCCATCCAAAAATAATTGAAGAGTGAAATTCATCGATTGGCTATGGTTTAAAAGAAACGATCCAAAATCAAATTTACTCATTGAAAAAAATTTTGGTAGATGCAACGTACTGGAAACAACAAATTTCATCCTTGTACATAAAAAAATACCACACGTACATTTTATAAAACAACCGCTCGACGATTTGATAAACTGTACTTTTTATAGTCAAGCGAAGCATATTTTTCCATAAGCCAGTCGAAAACTGGAAAGTACGATTGAGAATAATAAGTATAAGTAGCAAGCCACCGAGGGCATCGAAGCATGTGCATTGACCGACTGCACAACAATCACCCCATATATCTTGCATCACTCCAATACAAGCGCGCACACACACATTCATTGTCAAACGGAAAGTGGAGAATCGCAAAACATAAGGCAAAAGATGAATCGGATCGAGTGTATAGTAACGACCCAAGAGGACTTGGTCGTGACGGTCGTCGAACAAAGAATTTCCTGTCTCGTCGTCTACGAAGAACATCAGTCACGTGTGATAAAACCGGACACCGAGGAGTCTGTGTTTTTGCTTAGGTCGGGATCTTGACCCAGTTTTGCGCATAAAAGCTTCGTAATTTATCGCGCGGTGGACAACCCGTACTCGCAAAACCATCCGTCCACGTTTTCACGATGACGAACACCGTTGTTTGCCGCTAAATCATACGCGCGATTCCCTCGCGCTTCTCCTCGTGAAGATTATTCTTTGTGCACGTGGGATTTATCTGACAAATGGCGCCTCTGCGTTTCGAATGTTTTCTCTCGCTTTCGCTGTGGGCGTTTCGGCTGTTTACGGTAAATTTAACTTTCCGTGGAGTCTAGACTGGGAAAACTGTCGGATAATTTTCTGTTCTCTGCAATTGTACGTCGGTGGCTTGGTGAATTTAGGTTTGATTATTGAGTGGATGAAGCTGCTGATGTGAATTTTTTTTTTTTTCAACCAAGTGTAATCTTTCAGGCCTACAAGAATTTTCTCGATTTCAGCAATGAAAATAATACTAGTACAGTACTGCAACTAATAAAAATTTTGAAAAACACTCTCCCAGTTAGCTTCTTTTCCTTCCAAGTACTTGTCAAGAGTCGCTACTTCTTCCCTGTAATTTTTAGTCAACATTTTTCTTTTACCAAAGCGTCTTTTATCAATTCGAAATCTTACAAATTTCAATAAAGGATATTAAGACTTATCATCTTATGCGCTCGTCTCATAATTAATGGTCATATTTTTCGATAAAATAGTAATAATCTGAGGTGATCGGTGTATAATTTTTTTCATTTCTAGGAGGAAAAAAGTTAAAAATTTTTTTAGTAAGCAATAAACATTTTTATGGATCAGGAAAATTAAAAAAATTTTGCAAGCTTATGCTGGTTATAAAAAAAAGGATTACCTGAAAACCTATGAGTCTTGAAACTCGAAATTGTACCAAAGCATAGAGAATTTATCAACTTTATATTTTTAATAATTTTATTAGCAAAGACTCCCAATTGACATAAATATACTCTAAAAAAAATCTATATCTGTGATAAATAGAACATAATCATAATCTTCAAAAAAACTAAAAGTTATGGAAAAATGTTTACTCTTTGCAAAATTAATTTTCAGAAACCCGTCACGTGAAATAATGATATTTTTAACATAATATGTGGCCCTAAGTTGTACTTATAAATACGTATGCATAGACGGATTTTATTCTGAGCAATGTTTCTTGTACGTTTAAACAAAAATTTAATAAATTACAAAACTTCTATATAAGATTCAACAAAAACTCCCAATAAATGGAAATTGCAGAACGAAAGTTCCAGTGTCACACGTGGTCGACAAATTTGACGAAACAATTCGAAAGAGCAAATGAAATGTAACGTTTCTCATATTGTCATCATACTTGTATCTTTTGTGAGAACAGGAAATTACATTCAACGCTCATCGTTTGACATTCACGACTCCACGAGCGCAATTCAAGTACCATCATATGCTCAGCTGTAGTCTCTAATGTCTTCCACGTCACATGCACCACCAACATTTACACTCTCTCGTCCCATTCTTCTTATCGCCTCCGTTCAGCTTCTCCCGAGACCGCGTCTCTCCCTAACTCTCTTTCGTCTTCCATCCGCGTATATACGCCTGTTCGTACAAACCTCGATCCCTTCCACTTTATCTCTCCTATACTGTTGCACTTCACTGCCAAGGCGTGACACAACCAACAACTTGTTGCTCGCGTACAAACTGGGTACACACGAGCAAGCACCATACGCGCGACCCACTTTCCTCCACTCCCATTGTGAATTATTAGCGTCTCGAGGAAAATAAGTACAAAAGAGAGTAGGAGGAGGAGGAGGAAGAACTGGAAAAAGAGCATAAGTATGGAGAAAGAGACGTGTTTGTATACATGCACCAACTAGTCGGAGTGCGTGCACGAGGAAGAAAAAACGCGGACCTGTTGTACTCGCATAATGCAGATAGACGAGGTGCTCTTTGTCTCGGAGTTTCCTTCCGGCTCGATTTTTCTTTCGATTTTTCAAAGTGGGCTCAGGCACGCACATGGTCTTGGCTTCCTCTGTCTATTATACTTGCGGTTAATGGCGTGGAAGACTCGGCTGAGGTACATGTAGTCGAGCGCGCAAATTGCGTGCAATATAAATATGCTGTACCAATTTGTTTTACGTAAAAGTTTTAAAGTTGGGTCGTTGGAAATTGTTTCTGAAATGCATTTACCAAAAACGCCTTTGTTTGTTCGAACGTTCGTGTTTCACTAAGGTATTGCTGACGTTTTAGTGAAAACTGAATCTTTTTTCCCAGGTATTCTCAGACGATTAGTGAGAAAGTAACCAACCAAATGACTTATTTCCTTTGAAATAATGAAAGCTTTGAGCTTGACAATAATCTACAAAAATATTTCATGCTAAGTCATTTAATGATAATGTAATAAAAAGAAAAACTGTTTTTTAAAAGAACAACTAAATAAAGAACATTTATTTTGGATACAAAAAAAATAAACTTAATCGTTTTAGATTACCCTGATGAATAAAGGCGTTGGTTAAAAATAGTAACTACGCCAAGAAGATTATATACTGACGAAAAAAAAACTTCTAGTCCAAAAACAGGATGCTGTAAAATGTTAAAGGGATACTATAGACAGGACGTTGCGAGAGCGGCTCGAGTGTTCTTTAGCTTGACGAGTGAAAGTAGCCATACAAAGCAAAAACCATGAATGGCCAGTGGATCAATGGAACTAAACTCGTTAAGGAATCTGAAAACAATAGCCAAAACAGGCTTATTACTACATGAGAAAAGCGCTTATAGGGTGTGAGTAATATTTGTTGTAATTTGTTTGGCGATCCTCAATACGTTAATGATTTGACAGTTTGTTTGACAATATTATCTCATTGTAATTAAGAAAGATTGAATCGATCTCGTGGATTAAAATTTGATTTTTTTTTAAACGTGTTACCTTAGGTTGTGCAAATGAAAAAAATTACAAGTTTTTTATCGGTATTTTATTATATTCTTAGCAGCTAGAATAATTATGATTTCAAAATTACGATTACTTACAATAGTACGCATTAATTTACGGACTGTTTAAAAGACAAAAGTATAATTATTTGCAGTTGCTTTGGTGCAGATAGTATATGGAGAAATTTTGGCGTGCGATTTATTCTAAAGAATTTTGTTATCGATATCAGTATAGAAGGACAAAAAGTACAATATTATTCGACCTTATACATTAGTCTGAGAAGTAAACCTGTTCCTCATGCGAAGAATTCTCATAACGACGAATCAATGACTGCACTGCTATCCCACAAGAACTGGAGGAACAGGTTGGGGTTGTTAAGCCAATGGACTATTTTTTTTACAACCATCTAATTATGTTTTGGATAGAAGAGTTAAGATGCGTTAGTTTTACATTATAACACGGTTGAGCCTGGTAGTTTTATCTTGGGAAATTCACAATGGTTTCTTTTATCATTATAAAATAACATAGTTAAGCCACCCCTTTAAAAAATGTCAATCTTTCATGAAGACATATGAAGTTAGGGTATCGTAAGTATATTAGTAAGGTATTACCAAAGGTTTAGCAAAAAATTGAGCAAAAATTAAGGTCTTATTTCTACGTACGACCTAACGGTCATTCAAAGAGATATGCTGATATGGTGTTCATGTATTGTAGCTGATTTGTACATTTGATGTTGAAAGCCCAAATTCATAAAAATAGACTCAGGCACTTTACCTACTTAGTTTATCATAATTTCAATAATGTATCTTATTATACTATTAAACAAATTCATTTGATTTCCAACCTCACTCTTGTACTTGTATTTACAGTCTTACACTCCCAAAAGCAACAAAACAACAAAAACGAGCTCGAAAAATAACAAATATTCAATGTCACATTTCTCTCCCATATTAATATCCACAACATGACCGCAGCTTCGCTTTCATACACTCTCGCACATAAAAGTTAAGAATCCTTTTGTCATCGTTCACCATCAGTACCATCATAATTTCAATTCACTGATGTCCCGTCGCGAGAAGCAAAAGCAAAGCGAATTGAGCAAAAGCGCATCCGCGAAAGTGACGGCGTTTACTACACAAATTGCTTTTGCGTTCGTTTACGCGTATACGTATGTGTAAAATCCTAAGTGGACGCATTTGTAGAAGGAAAGAAAGACTTTGTCACGGCTACCGTTGCTGCTGTCGCTTTCACATGACTTTCCGTCTCGTTCGCTGTTTTGCGTCATCAACAGTTTGTACTGCAATGATGGCACTCTTACCAATTATGAGGTTCGCCTACTGTGTCTTTGAGTTAATTGCTCTCATTGGGGGTGGAAAAACTTGGGGTGGTATGGACACAATAATTTGCAAGATTATATTCTCTTGAAGTTAAAAACAGCTGTTTGGTGTTGACTCTTATAAAATTGTATTCGATCTACCATTAAGCAAAAATAAATCTCATGTTGTTTCGTGAGCTACGCTTAAATTATTCATACATGACCTTAGTAAAAAAATGCTCTATTTTAATTCCACGTCAAAGAGCTTAGAATGACATGTGTTCTCGATTTTGGAGTGATATGAGGTCCATTAATTGTTTAAAGAAAACTATAATTGTTACGATGACTCTTTTTCTCCCTGTTTATGTAGTATGATGAAACAGCTTGTAACAACTGTTACAGTTATCTTGCTTGGTATTAAAAATACTTGAGAAACCATTCTACCTCAAGTTAACCTCCACAACAATCATCATCAGTTTATTCCACTGATCAGAATAGTCGGTAACAATTTATTAAAAAAATTCACATCGCATCTTGCCATCTCCTACAATAAAAAATACATCACGAAAAAATATGTAAAGGTTCAAATGTGCATCCGCTCCTAATTACCCAGCTTAGTAAAATGGCCACGGCCCATCTCCAACTTACTCGCGCGTACCTTCGTTCATATAATGTTCACTTCCTCGTTCTTATCTCTCGCTGATTTATACGTGTATACCAGTCCGCTCGCATCCTGCACCTCGTACGCTTCCATGTATAAAACACACCGAGAAACTCAACACCGAATCTGCTTTTTTTCAAACGAAAATAATAATAATAATAATAATAATAATAATAATAATAATCTCGAGTTTAATCTGCGCAAACCCGTGTAATGGAATATCGCTACTTTTCCACAAACGTATCATACATTACCATATCCCCATTTGTAAGCGAGCGAAATTTTTCAATTACGTTGGGTGGTGTTTCCTGCGACGGAGATACATTTTATATACGCACTGTACAAGATGATAATAAGCCATTACTGCGGGGTACGAATAATGTTGGCGATTAACAATGTCATCTGGAGTCGCTATCGCAAAAAAAAAAAAAAAAAATAAACAGCACGAATGAAATTGTCAAAGGCACGAGGCGTTGACTTTCTGGTTCAAGCTGAGTTTGGCGTCGTTCGAAAGAGCTCCGTTCGATAATTTGAATTCGACGGCCGTTGTTTCGATTTTTCCCTGCGGTCAGTCGAGAATGGCATGCACGCGTCTGCTGGCGTCCTTGGACTGTGCGGAAATTCGCACCTGCCCACGAATGGCCCTCCTCAAGGTCTTGAGTAACCGATCTGGCCTGAGTGCCTATATTTACTTACATATGTGTTGCGCAGAGAGTGAGGGTAATTAGCGGCTCGTGGTGCTGATCCGTTAGGTGCGTGCGTTGAGCGAAAGTTGGAGTGCGCGCGAACGGTGTTTTCGGACTTGGGCACAATTGTTTTGTGGATATTTTAACAACAATGTTGAGAGGAAATTTTATTTTTCAATAAGCCCGATACTTTTTAGATATTTAAGTTTACTGTCAAGTATTTCAATCTTTATCGAATGCTTTGACTCTTTTACTTTCCTTAATTGTTTTTTCTTTCCCACCGTTATGCATTGTCATTGTTGCACTCTCTTATGAATAGTATTAAAAAAAAATTTTTTTTCAACACAAATAGTGTATTACATTTATATTAACGGTAACTAGAATTTGCCTATAAAGAATATGGGTTTTATATTGTTAATTTATACGTAGAAGCAAGGAATAACGTATCGAAAGATTCGAAAGTCTTAGAAATATTCAGAATTTAGAAGTGATATTCTGTTTCAGGAAAAATCACATAAAATCGCTTAAAGTATGTATTACATATTTACAACCATATGAATTTATAGCTCTATGAAAAATATCCTAACAGTTATTCAAAATTTCTTCGCGGCCATGATGCAAGTGCATTCTGTTATTCGAACTACTTAACACCTATAGTTATCTATAATATATCTATACTCATGTAGCTATTGTTATCTCTCTGAGGTACAATAATTGGAAAGAGGAATTTGCAAAATATTATTTTTTCTTTCTCCTAATATGCTTTTTACAAAACTCGTCATCATAATTGTTATCATTATTATTGTTATTACTCAATCAACCGAAAGATCTATTTTTCGGTCATATTGCCTAATGTTGATGCATAGAGCAATGAATGTGACTTTGTAATTTTATGCTTTCGAAATACCCGAGACAATCTTGATGAAATCCCATTTTCTAAAAGTCTTTAGAAGAGTCGTACTATAATGATATTCGAACACCTGCAGGCCATAAAACCTAATGTAGCAATATTCTCGTACTTGATCAAATCATTAGAAATAACTTATCAAATAAGTGCTTGTTATTTATATGTTTGTGTCATAAACACTACATTTTTTTGTAATGTGCATAGCATGAAAATAAATTAATATATTGTCATGAATTTCGTAAAAATTTAAAAGACAAAGTTGGTCCATTGTGCCGTTCTACTGTAAAATTTTCTACAAGAACATGTTTTAATCCGGCCTTGATCATAAAGTATGAGATGTTTTTTCTATAGAATGCTCATCGTCGCATATGCAAAACTACTTTAGAGATCAAAAGTTCTCCTAGGATTATTGGAAATTCATGGTGTGAGGACAAACACCCTCGAAATTTATCAACTCATATTTTGTTTCAAAAAAATCTTGGATAAATAGTACCTACTTACTCACAATATACCTATTATGTGCAACGGACAAAATATTTTTAAAACAGACCCAAACAAAAATATAAATGTCGTGACTCAACAACACGAATTTACATTCACAAATAACCGCTACACTATATAATTTGTTCCGCGTATTATTTCCACGTCTATCCTCCATCAAACGAAACTGATAGTTAGCTTTGGCTTCAGAACCCCGAAAATTTGAATAATTATTAGCCATCACCCGAGGAAGAATGTCTCGGAGTCTCCTGGGATGCCAAGTTAGAAACAAAAACTCCACAAAGCACCCATGCTTTAATCCTTTTTTTGTTACATTTACCGAAATTTTTGTATGAAATTTTATAAATTTTCATAGTTAACGGTAAAGTACCAGGAGATAAGCTTCTCAATAACACTGCTTTCTTAAGAAAAAGGCCCGTTAACCGGTAACAAATTTTCTTTATTTATCCCTTGCATTCAGCCAAACAGTGGAACATCTCCGGTTCGATAGATCCCGTACATACACATCCTCGCACTCGTTAAACGAATACGAACCATCAGCAATACACCTCGGGGCTCTAGTCTAATCAATCCCCGGCGTTTTTACCGAAAGCCAGTTGAAAAGCAGAGCATCTAGCTCGCGGGCCTCTGCCGCTCGCCTTCTATATTCGATCCGTTCGTTCGCCGGTGGTACAAGGCGAGATGATTTATTGGCTCGGCGATTTATTGCCTATCATGCTCGCTAATTGTCAGAACCGTTCGTTTGAAGCGAGCCGTGCGACTGTGAAGCATACAGACACACTTTTTGTTGGTTCCGTTACGCGGCTTCTAGATGCGCGCCATCAAGTATTTATCGAGGCTGTATCGGAACAACCTTCCATGGAATTGCATTGAACAGCAAATTCTTTTCCGGTCTCGGGCTTGCACCTGCAACGAATATTTTTCATACGAGGCTGCTGGGTGGTGAACGCGTGAGATGTATGATCTGTGTTGGTGGAAATCTAGTAATTAGTAAACGCGAAACGAAGCAAGGATTTTTCTAAGGAAATACGTCTTTAGTATTGGAATACTAGACACTTATACTTACTAGCATGTGAAACCCTTTTCCACATACTTTGCATCAAAATACCCAAAGCACTGCTTATCCAATGTCAAATTATATCGTTACATGTGTACAACAAACACAAATCGTTAACCTATAACGTGAGCCCCCTTTGCCACTGAACTGTCTATATTATAGGTATCCAGAGTTTTCCAAAAAGGTTTCAAAGCCAATTTTCCAAACAAGTTGTATGGTCAAATTTGTTCTGGTGACATTAAGGGAAAAAATTGTAGTCATATAAAATAATTATTGCAATAAAATGTTTTCATAACTAAAATACATTTTCACCACTACCATAATCCTGAATGAAATTTTGAATCTTCACTCAATGTAAAGTAAAAATATAAACCTGTACTTTTGAGAAAAACTATTGGTCATTGAACTAACAAAATCACATATATTATATTATGGACGTATACAACAGCTGTTGGTACGTGCATATCAGAAACGTGCAGCTTGCGGCTGATTACACTCGACTCTCGGTTGAAAAAGTGCTAGCAAGCATCCATGCTAATAATTTTACTACAAGTTTACCTCCTGTGTTGTTTTTTATTCCGTTTACCAGTTTATAAATCAATTATGCTCTTATTGCAGTATTTGACTTGACATCTAGAGTTTCTCTTTGTACTAGTATTATTATTTGTAAGTAAAAAGGGATAAACTATCCTACACGTTGATAACAACACCTTGAGCTCAAACAACTTCATGGGCCGTTAATACTCGATAAAAACTGCGTGGTGATCTTACACGTGAGGCCATTGAGGACATTCAAGTTAGTCCCATAAAACTATTTCGGAATGAGTTGAAAAATTTAGACATCGATACTTTAACTGTAGAGAATGTGAGTTAAATTCAACATATCATCAGTACAGATTCTTGTAGTGTATTACTACCTTTACCGACATCTTTACCAGCTCATCAAGAAATATCAAACGTCTTTTTAACCAATTTTAAACTAGAATGTATTTTTCTAGACATTTTAATTAAAACTAAAAAGAAGGGTTTCAAAAAATTCTTTAATGTAAAAGTCCCTGGTAGTATCTTACAGAGTACTCTTTGAATCAAAACTTGGCAGAAAGATTTTTGGTTTACCTTGATTAGCTCAATGTTTCAATTTGGTTTTCTTGAAATATTTTCGAAACACTCTGTGTTTAATAATACTTGGATGGAGCTAATGTACCAAACACACCTAGTAGTCGCATTAAGTAACCTTACTTTTAGCTGCAAGAACTCGATTGGAGTTTTACCTCTTCTATTGCCCATAATCTTTTCCAATTATCAAAAATGTGAAACTCTGATTGCTAAAAGCCATTTGTTAACAACTCCTGGGGATACTCGGGTGCACATTTTTCCTACACAATGTATTCCTGTCCAATCGCACGCACCCCTCAAATGAAACAATACAAGCACGCGTGTCAAAGTTACGAGTGCAAGTTGCCAGAGAAATTGTCTATGTGTTGCTCTGCCTGCAGCCAATCGTACAATATACGTATGCAGTTCTTCGCCTCGAGCTCGCTAGCCGGCCAATTAAGTCGCTCCCACGAACAGCCATGTGTTTCGCCGGCGTTCCTTTTTTCCTGCCCTCCACTCGCGTCCTATCCCCCGTAAGCGTTGCAAATATGCGTTTGCCCGCCTCTTTTTTTACAAGAATATGCGGGAAAAATATTTATGTGTGCCAGGACGCTAAGACTACGAAGAGAAGAACGGGAATGTTTACTATGTACATGACTGCCCGAGGCGGCAAGGGGTTCGCGCGGTGTGGCAGTAAGTTCTATACTACCACTGTCTTTACCCGATTCGCCCAATTTTGCCCGTGTCTTGTTTTTTTTCTGAGGTCTTATGGCTGGAATTAACCAAGTTTTTTACTCGTCGTAAAGATTGTCCATTACCATGTAGTGTCGAACTTACTTTGGGTCATCCCGGGTGAAAACAGGATTAGTTTAAGAAGAACAAGGAGAACAAAAAGGTCACGTTTATGTTGTCAGAGTCAACGTCTACCATAATATATGCTGATCTTGAAGAACCGCCCCTAAAAGTTTTTATGACACCGCATTGTACAAGGAAACTAAGTGTATCATTAATTCTAGTAGGTCCAGTTGGAAGCATGGACCAATAAAAGAAAACAAACAGCTTATTAGTAACATCTTTCTGGTTCAATGATATGTATCTAACTGTGGTCGATCCTCAATGAACAATATTTTTTTTCATTGTTCCAAAGGTTGTCAAACTTCCATATTTGATAAACCGATAACATTCATAGAATTATCCTCTACGCGAATAGCTTTTCTCCATACAAACTCTTAGCCCTCGTGGTAATGAGAAACCCATACGTTGTACGAGCGATCAATCTCTATTTATTTAGATGCACACGATAAGATTAACGGCTAAGGTTCGACTGTAGCGTCTATTGTGGATTAGCCATTGGGAATCCAGAATCAGTTAACTACCATTTCGACCCCACGCGGTCGCGTCAGAGTAACGAGCCAACCGTATTTAATTCACTGGAGTGTGTACATCGATGCACGGGGTTTCTCGGTCAAACGCCTGTATTTCTCCATCAATCAAACATAGCCTCCAGAAAAAGTGCTTGCATTGAGGAGACCAACGAAAAAAAGTCTACGGCTGGCGCTTGCAATCCAATGGAAAATGAGTGGCAAGACAGGCTCCTCGCGGACTTTGTCCCTTTCTTCTCCCAAGGAACGAGAGGATCGAGCTGCGGGGCTGGTAGCTCCATCGGCGGAAGAGATTATCCGACGTTTGAATAGTCGCGCCCTGATTCACATGCCGCGCTCGTTACCGTATGGCTGACCTGGTTCTTCCTCGGCTCGAAAGGAACTTGGTACTCGGGGAATCGCCATTGTACGAATCACAGATTATTTTTAATATTCATAAACGAGTGTGCGAAACAAAGTGTGTTTGGACGCGTTGTGGCCTGTTTTGCGTGACTATTTCTGTTCACACGAATACGTCGAGGAAAAAGAAATAATGTTTGTTTCCAAAAAAGTACTTTGGTGTAGCAACAACTAAATAACAAAACAACAATAACATGACCATGTATTACAGTCAACATTGTATCCAAACTTGTAAAAAGGAGCTCAGTGACATAACACCCGTCTATCAGTTTTAGTAAGAAAAAATCCATCAAGTACCGTGACAAGTGAGCGTGGCGAAGAAGTTGCTTGTCACCTGGTATGTTTACTGCTTGGAGCTCCAAAAAATGGTCTGAAGGATTAAAATGTATGCAGTTTGAATTATTGATTCACAACTTCTCGTCTTCTCAGAAAACCTGGATAATTCTTCGTATCAGTTTTTTAATAGCTTTTCTCTAATTAATTTTTAAATATTAACTTAGGATTCAAGTCTCTTTTTTTTTTACAAAATAACATATCTAAATAAATGATAAAACAAACAACTTAGTTTTACAGTATAATATTTACCATGAAAAATATGTGCTGGATCACCACAGCAAAATAAGAAAGAGAATCTTATAATTGTCCAGTTGCGTGTGTGTATGAAAAGAAGAAAAAAAAAAAAGGTAACAAAGAAAGTGAGAGTATTAACGCTGAGAAAGCTCATATAAAATCTCGTGTATTTTGAAATAAAACTCGTGTTCTTGTCTAATAAAGAAAAAATGGATCGTTTAATCCAGGTGGATCCAACATGGATTTTCAGCTGAGCCAAAAGCTCTGATTCGGGCCGTCACCCTTACGAAATGTGCAAGCACAAATTCTCGTGAGAACTGATGTTCTAAAAATTTTTAACTCGTGAACTCAGATTTTTTTTTTTTAATATTCGTGTCTCACCCTTTTTGCTGTGTCTGTCGTGTCTTGCTTTCCTTTTGCCTTGAAGAGCTTGCACGTAAATAAGTAACGGCTGCGAGAAAACTAGCAAAGACGGGAAGAACAGCAGCAGAAAAGCATCCACGGCTATGACAACCTCAAAAGTCAAAGAAGCTGCCACCTATTGTTTTCAATGACATGATGTATGTTTGATGAACAGACATTACCGAAAAAAGTTAAAAGATTTCCAGTTGTCAGCACATTTAATAACAGTTGAAAACAATCATTCAGTTCAAAGCTTTTTCCTATCATAGTGTCTGTATTGGAAGAAGCCTCGGTGTGTTTATAAAAGTTTTTACCTGTTTTTTTAAAGTGCAAATTGCAGGCGATAGTTTTGTTCTTTCGTTGCGAAACTTCTAGTACGTTTCACTTCATTAAAATTGAAAGTGAAATGAGGTTAGTGTCGGTCTGTTTCACCTCTTCATATTAGTTACTTTTACTTCCTGTTAAACTCAAGTTTTATTAGAAATCCATTTTATGATTAATTTGAACAAATTAACAATGGACCACTAACAACGCATGACTAAAAATAAATATGTACAAGAGCGGCATACTTTATTTGTGGCTCTGTATTTGTTACTCTACCAATTGTTGAAATTAAGATGATATAAAGAATATAGATTTAAAATATGAAGGACTAATGAATTTTGTCTTGATTGTGTTTCAGGTATGTATAATCAACAAAGTGTTAAAAATTCAAACGAGTACAGCATGTTCACTGTAAGTCCATCGTTAAATTTTATTGTTTTATGATTAATATAACGTTTCGTTGACAATATCATTAGTCGTATTTGTGTGGATAAATAGCTCAAAACTTTAAAAAACTAGATGAATCAATTAAAAGGTATGTAATTCAGTGAACATCCAAAATCTACTTTCCCAAAAACCCAGAGGTAAAACGTTCACGACTGCTCAAGTCGATTCATAAGTAACCCCCAATTTTCTCGCTCTCGAGTCCGATTTCTTTGTCCCCCGCAGTCACAAAGGCTCCGAGTATTTAGCGCGTACCGCAACCGGAATCCAAGAGCTCGAGCAGAGAGGTCGACGCTCGTAAATTTGGGGGGCAGATGCCACAGGTCCTCCTCCGCTCGACGCATACGCTCGCCTTACACATTCTGATCACGTGTCCATAAGCGTTTCGTTGCCATGAGTTTGGGTTACGAGAAGGACACTCGGCTTTCCAGGCGCATCCAGCTGTTTTTCTCCTTTTTACGGTCCCTGATCCTTCTATCTTGGCTCCGTCGGGGCCTGTCGGAGGGTAACGTCCGGAAAAGTGGGCTTGATTCAATGGAGGTACTTTCGAAGACATTTCATCTCATGAGAACGTGGATTGCTGACTCAGCGTTTTTAACCTTTTTTATGACCATAACACGATTATCATGATGCTTAGCTTCTCTGGATTATCCTCGTAGGTAGCTTATTG
Source organism: Copidosoma floridanum (assembly GCF_036245765.1). Taxonomy (NCBI): domain Eukaryota; kingdom Metazoa; phylum Arthropoda; class Insecta; order Hymenoptera; family Encyrtidae; genus Copidosoma; species Copidosoma floridanum. The sequence goes on from NW_028321888.1 coordinate 11,651,612, forward strand.
TTTTATAGACGCGATGTATGTTTCATCCGGGATGGGAAATCGTACTGACTCACTGGAAGGTACACGTGATACCAAAACATCATTTGAATGAGCTTTGATTCCGTCTTGTAATGATCACGTAAAATTAAATAAGTCAAAAAATATTGATATCTTGAACCTTATTCTGTACCGTGATTTGAAATAGACTCTAAAATAGCATTGTGCAAGACCATACCTATTTTCACTCGTACAGTTTATGCAATACAGCTCCATGATGACTAATGAAAGAGCAAAGTAACAATGACCTCTGTCCGTTAAGTTCTCGCTATTTTCTCATAAAACCGTCTATGAAAGTAAGTGTTTTCTATTAAAAAACTTATTGAGCTGCTCATAACACTATCTTATTATTAAAAAAATCTCTCGCAAGTATAGTCGACCGTGTTTTACAAAAATTTTATTTGCTATCAACTTCATTTCATTCTTACAAAAAAAAAGAAAACATATTATATACTACGTGATAATGATGTTTATTTTTTCCCTTGGGTCCTAAGTGAATTTTAGAAAAACATTAAACACAAGAAATTTCACTATTGTTTTGGTTTATAGCATTTAAATGTATTGCTGTTTCCAATGATTACGAATATTTGTATTAGAAATATCATGACTGAGTTTAACGAAAAAGTCGACTATGAAACGAGTTAACTATGTAATTGTCATTGTGATCTAAAAATTGTGAGATAAGATACACAATTACAAAAAGAATTCATCAAAAATTAATTTTACGGAGACATAATAATCTTCTCACGTTTCGATGTATTCGAGGTTTCGAAAATTCAGCATCCAAAACACGAAAACACAGAAGTACGTATATCGATCTACAGTCCAAAAAATTATTACTAATCCCCTTCGCAACTGCATTACGCGATAATTATAGGCCACTCGTTATAATTTTGCAATAAATAACAGTCCTATCATTGATGGGCCGGCGAAAGTCCAATCTAAGATCGTGTCTACCAATCATCATCGCAACGTTGATGGTGACATTTCTTTCCATTCTCTCGATTATTATTTGATGGTATAATAGGTACTACGCTCGTGGTGTTTTCTGCTTTTGATTTCATAAAATTTAATACTGTACACAGTTTGGCAAATAGTAAGTTAGTGTTGCTTTTCTTTTCTAATGCAGTAACATTTAAAATGACAACTAAGTTTTGTTTCGGCAGTTCTTGTATACGGAACCAAGTTTTTTAATAACAAAAAAAGAGTATTGGTATTGTACTGCAGTGGTCAAGAGTTATCCTTTTTTTAATGTGCTATCATCTAGCGTTTTGAAAGTTAAATTAAATTAGGTGTGTCAAAAATAATCTTATTTGAATAAACTTATCAGTAAGTGTTACATTTTTTAATTAATTGATCGATTGTTTAAATGCTTCATAGTCTAGTTGGTTTATTTAGTAGTGTATTCTTTGTTTCGTTATTTATTTATGGGCTTGTAAATTAGTTGATTGATTAAATTATAATTTGGATAATTAATTAACTAATAAATGAATAAATTGATTATAATGAACAATAATCTAACCGATAATTTATTGGCTAAATTATTAAATAGTTGACTGGATAATCGATTGCTTGGTTAATTTATTGTTTGGCTGATTAGTTTATCGGTTTATTATGTAGTTAATCACTTGATTGATAGATGATTGTCTAGTTGATTCGTTACGAGATTCATTGGTTAATTAGCCAATTTTTTGCTAGTCAACTTATTGGTTGATTAATTAATTTACCATTTAGTTATGTAGCAGATAATCAAAGTAACTAACGAGTTGCTTCATGTAATTAATTTACCAATTAGTTAGTTGGCTGATTGATTAATTATTTATCACATAAAGATGCCTAGAAAATATTTAGGGTGTCTGGCCTCTCACAACATGTCTAAAGCAATGTACGGCGTGGTGCAACTATTTTCGCGTTTATGATGGAAGAAGCAATAATACTAACATTGCAGCTAACATACAGTCGAATAGTTGAACAAGTAAGCTCTCAAAAAGGTTTTATCTAAGAAAAAAAGACTGTGCATATTGACTGTATTTAAGATCGTAAAGAGAGCGGAAATCACGGTTGTTCAACAGGATATGTAAGCCAGAGTCCTAAATTGTGTACCTTGCTCGTGCTCCCATGAATAGAAAAATTTTTTACAGTGAAATTAATTCTATGCGTTTAAGGTATCCACAGTTAACATCATACAAAGCTAATTTGTAACAGTAATTTTAGTAGTAAATTTTTGCTAAAGAATAAAGCTATATAAATATATTGTTCAGTACTCAGCGTACAATTGATTGGAAGCGATAATTATATTTATACTTAATCATAAAGTTACTCTGAAAACATTAGTTGTCTCAATACTTCTCTACTACGGTCTTCACGAATAAAGAATGTGGAAGATAAAATAGCAGCAATCAATAAAGATAATAAACCAATCATATGCCACGATTCTATAAATGTACATGATAAAAATAAAGCTTTTGTAGTAATTTTTTTCAATTTAATTGTTGCTTAGTTTGTCAACAAAAAATTAATACATAATTTTATATGAAAGGTATTTACAAGAATACTTGGTATAACTTATTTTTTTACCAAATTAGAGTGTTCATTCTTCAGCCTTATTAGATTGTGAAAGTATGTAGATCACCAAGGGCAAATTTGAGATGCAGCTTTTCTTTAGTATATTTTAAGGTGAACAACTTCCAATTACCTTGATAATGGGCTCTAGTAAGCATTTTTAAATTATCCTCCAAGCTGTCTACAGTTCGATTACGTCATGAATCGTAGATATGTGATTTAGCTGAAATAAAGTTATGTTAACTGGTTTTCTTTGTGGCGTAAGGACTAATAGGTGTAAGTTTATCTGACTGTTAAAATATTTGCAAGACTATGAAAATATGACATATTTAATTATAATTAACCGGTTATCCCTTACGAATTTTGAAACCCTTCGATTTTCTCAAAAACATTAGATCTATGGATCTTAATATCACGCATAGTTAGTGACCAATAGTACATTTGATTACCAGTTTTAATTTAGTGATTTTAAATTTAATGAAGCATTATTAAATAGTATTTAATAGAGTCATTCTATCTAAAGGAGTCCGAATATTTATATTTCTCTACAAAAAAAAATGAACTATCAATTAATCCATACCAATTGAATCAATCAACACATTAAACTAACTTAAATAACTGCATTGCAAGTCTAATTGTGTTACTTAAATTTTGATTTGCTTGCAAGACAAATGATGGCAATGATACTAAGTATTGTATTATTATCTAGTTTACTCATCTAGCTATTATTTAGTTATTGAAACATTTGGTTTTTGATAGTAAGGAACAATTCTAGAGTGATACAGGCCGTCAAATATTCTATCACATATTTAACGCACTTAAAAGCAAGTTAAATATGTAACAGAAAGGTTAGACACTCGACAGATTTTGTGCAAACCGTTGATAAGAAGTGGTTTATTTTAGAGGATCCAATAAACTAATTAATAGGTTATGGTAATGACTATGTATCAAACACGTACTAACAATGAAGCTGAAACTAGCAGACAAATATAGTAAATTAAAAGGGTACCTTGTCTTATTTTAAGGATACCCAAAGTAGAATTTTTAATTTTATGGTTACTCTGCCAGAATTTGTCTGCTAGTTTCAGCTTCATGTACTAACAATACTGCAACGTAATATATGAAAAAATATAAATTTCGACTATACAGTTTGAACGAGTTGTTTTAGCATACTTGGATTTACAGTGTTCACTTTCAAATGGTATTAATATCAAGTAGGGGAGGGTGGGGCACTGTCGTCACCCATTTTGTTCTCGTTAATTAGAGAGAACTTATTGTTGATGAGATTATTTACACACACGCATTTTAAAGGTAAATATCTCAAGAAAGCAATTCCGCTTTAAAAAAAAAAATCATACAATTATCATTTTTATTAAGTAAAATTAAACGATCTTCGAGCGGGGCCCAATTTGTCATGGCGGGGTATAGTTCGTCATAAGGGGGGGGCAGAGTTCGTCATACTCTCGCTAGGCACGGATCTGACTGCCGGTAAGGTTAGGTACAGTGCACTTATTTCCATGATTCCAAGTGATAAACAATTATTTGTATTGAAATTACTTGTTAAATAATATTTTTCAAATGCAAATAATGAGTTCAATTGCTCTTAAAATTCAGGCGAGCGTGCGTCAGATAAATAGAGAAAGGTTTATTGAATTAAAATGAAAAAATTTACTTTTTTTTTATAAATAGATTTGTTTTCTGTAGTCTCAATCACAGTGTCAAGTTTTTTAATACTAATAAAATAAATTAGTCTCACTTAAACTTATCACTATACTGATGAACACTTGTAGTAATACTTTGAAAAATACTTTTAATAAATACCTACTAAGCTAATTACGTGTTTGCTCTTCAGTTGTGCTTGTGTTTTGCACTTTATACTGAAGAGTTGTCCTCGGGATTCCAAACTCTGCAGCAGTAGATTTGATCGATTTTCCATCACGAACACTTTGTATCGCTAAATTCATATCCTTATCGGTCCAATCATGAGAATACAACTTATTTATAATTACGCACCAAAGTAAACAAAACGAGAACTTAACCTACAAGTATCTACTGCTGCGCTTGCTGGCGACGAACTGTGCCCCTTCACAACTGACGAACTGTGCCCCAGTTTACACTTTTTCTTTAATTTGCAATAACTTTGTTAATATTTATCTCATCATAAAAAAAAAAAAATGGATTTGAAAGTTCAGCAATCAAGCTTTCAAACATCTATGATAGAAAACAGGTAAACTTATAATTGTTAATTCAGCCAGTGCTGAAAAATATTTGTCCGAACATCATTTTTTGCTCAAATTTTCAATTTGATTTTATTAAAAGTTAAAATAGTTTTTTCGTATAAATTTTTGAGACGATTTAAGTAAATGCATTTAAGAACCTATTTCAACAAAAATGACATCGCAATATGCATTATTAAAGAAAAATACGATGTTCGCCCCACCCTCCCCTAGTATACGATAGACTGTAGTTTAATTGACTGGAAACAACAAAATCATCAGCTTAATAGATAGGAGTAGTGGGAGCTCACTTGATTTAAGCGCAGATCTTAGACATTGAGCTATTTTGACATACGGCTTCTCATTTAGGGGTTGAAGTACAAATTCTGGTCTAGTCATCTTGAAAATTGGTTAAATCTTAATGCGTATATGATGTTTAACTTAGCTCCACTACTGGTTCTGTAAAAGATTTTTTTAAGGGTGAGGATGGTCCCTTCCTTATGAAGTGCCCTATTACGACTTTTATGGTTGGCCTTGTATTGAAGTTAGTTAGGGAGAGTGAAAGTATAAAGAATACAGGAAAATAGAAAGCGAATATTAGGATGGGCTTATAATAATTATCATTCACACAAAATTTGTAAAGAATACACATGAAAATCATTGAATTAGCTTGAAAAATCCAGCGACAACAAAAATTATATAACAATGGAAGTTGAGAAACTAATGTAAAATAGATGTGATATATTTGGCAATATAAAAATCAAATGTATGATCAAGACCATTTTGCCTTAAGTATTCTTAAACCAATAGTAGCAATAATATGAACGAATAAAATTCATGTAATACCATAACATCACCGATAACTTAGTTCATGAGTATGAATGATTTATAAACATGCGCCAAACACACTTAACGGTCTAACTACAATGGAACTATTCCGACTTGATAAAGACACTATCCTCAAAAGATTTGCACTAGTATTCCGTATAGTGGGTGATTGTGTCGTACCCACACGATCAGGATCAGCACGCTCACCGAGATGCGGTGTATACATCTATTCGCAAGTTGGCAAGCTAGCGCTGTTTGCAGCTGAGGTCAGGAAAGCAGCCGGATAACAGTTATACGCAAGTGGAAGAGCATGGAGAAGAGGAGAACAAGAAAAAAGGAAGAGAGGGAGAAAGGCTGGTATAATGTATATGTCTTCTTCGCACGGCTCAAGGTCCGCGATACTAATACCATAATATGTGCAGCGAAAAGGAGAGAAAGAGACGAAGGAGGATACAGGAGACTTCAACTAGCTCCGTATTATGTAGGTGTACTTAGCTACCTCACGTTTATACGGAAGCCCCATTATAAAGGTCAACTCACACCGAGTGCTGAACGCACACCTCGCTTATTTGCTCGTACGAGAACTGCGCTGCTTGTTTGCCACGAGTAAAGTCAGCTAATCATACGAATACAGCGATTAGGTTGGAAAAAGTACTACTGAAATCAAGAGATTATTTATTTTCCTCACGTGTCTGTAAATACTAAAAAACCCTTGATTAATAGATTTTAAGTAAAAAATACTAAAATAATTGATGATAGAAGCTTGAAATTTTTTTGCAAATTCCACAACTAGGACTCTAAGACAGTAAGATTGTAGAAAGTATTTTGTTGATATTTTTACTGCTGTGGTAGAAGCGTTGTACTGTTGTAGTTATTACTTAGCTGGACCTGCGTCATTGTGGCAAAAGTCACTTTAAAGATATAAACTGTATATATTTTAAAAGAAAGACCGTGTACAATATTTTTTTACCATACCCCCGCTAAAAGATGACGTTTCTTCCCCGATTCCAGGGATGAAAGTACAACATCCCTCCCAGATAAAAAATCGCATTCTCTCTCTCTCTCTCTGCCTACTAGAAAAGCATTTAGTAGGAAAAGAATGCGAGTTTTACTTTGGAGGTTATGTTGCGCTCTCTACCCAAAAATCGTGAAAAAACGTCATATTCTAACGGAGGAAGGGGAAAAATCGTATACGCTTAAGGAGATAAAAGTAAGGCATCGACTACTGGGTGCTTGCCCCCCTCGTTTTCGGCTCAGGAGGCAATGACACGCCTAGGAGGGAATGCCGTAATTTCGTACCTTATGGTGTAATATATTATTAAATTAGTTGGTCTAGATAATACACCAAAGATATACAAATAAAATTACTAAGAAACATTTAAAGAGTTTAATTTTAATTTAATAGACTAAGCCATGTTAATGAAAAGACCTCTTGAAGAACAAAAAAAATAAGCTCTACAGTACTTTTTCTAATCTAACCTCTGTATTCGTTTGTCTAACTCTCTTGGTTCGTAGAAAAAAGTAGCCCTACTCTCCTATACGAGCAAGCAAGCTCAGGTGAGCTTTCAGCACTCGGTGTGAATCGACCTTTACAAGCTTCCGTACCTTTGATCGCGACGTTGGCGGGACTATAAGAGGTGGTGGATTACGTCGTCGGTCGTCGCCGTCGTCGTACACGAGGAGAGGAGAGGAGAGAGAGAGAACAGTAATATAAACCGAGCCTACGAGCCAACTGCCTGTCAGTCACACTCGGGTACTCGTGGAGGCGCGCTCTGTTCTTCGTTCGGCTCTTACAGTGGTGCGTGCTCTCGCGTAATATCAACTAGTTTTGCATGTGGTACTTGTAAAAACTTAGGTACTTTGTTTGTACTGGGTGGACTCTGGCTCGTCCTTATTGGCTCTGCGTCCTGTTTTGACTGATTAATTGGCTCACCGGTGTTAGTGTGCACTTATTATTTAGGCGAATGAAATTCCAGAGTGAATAACTTGATGGCTCGTCAAAAGGGCCTGGAATAACATTTTTTGACCAATCCACCATTTATTACAATGTCTTTTTCTTTCCAATTAAACATTGATTAAAATTTCTTTTCATCTACAGTTTTACTAGGATACTCAAAATAAAATGACATGGTTTCGGAATTTAAATTAAACGTTTAATTACTCGCCTACTCATTAATTTCTTAGTCTTTTCTCGAAGTCTCATTTTATTTATGTCCAAAGGTATACGTAAATTTTGCAGTATTCTAACTGGTACTCATGAAACAAGATTGTATTTCGTAAGAAATCGAAAAAATTCGACGAAAGGATTGTCTAGTTGTTCCTAGTAATCTTTGATCAGCATCACTAATCCAGAAGTATTGTTTGGGTTTCTATACACGTATAAATTGTATCACACAAATGTGAAAGGACATAAGAAAAATAATCAAATGGATGTATCAACTTTTTGACGAGCTCTAGTGAATTAAGCAATTTGGAATAGGCAAAGTTGATACAGGAAGGTTACAGGATGTGATACATCCTGTCACGTTTATTTGTTATGATTGACATAAAAGTGTTAAATACGTAAAAAAAATTTTCTGCTCTCTACAACTTCCTTATTCCAATCGCTTACAATTAAATTATTTAATACATTAGAGCTGGAGAAATGATACATAAACCATCGATCTCGTTGCCTCCAAACCTCTTTTTATGCCATTATCATAAATACTTTTACAAAAATATAGCCATTTCCATTAAATGCTTCAAATGCTTTTTTTCTTTTTCAACTCACTTGGATATATGGCAAGTGGTCGTGTGAAAATCGAATAAGTAAAATGATAATTAAATTTTTTCTTATTTTCCACTAACCATGAGATATCCACTAAAGATCTGTGTAACAAAGTATCTATTTCATAATTAAGACAAGCAACAGAAACTGTTCACTTCAAGGATGATTTTCGTACAAAAAATACATAGCTTTTCCATTAAGTTGTTGGCCACCGATCGAATTTCATACGATTCATACGGCAATCACGCATTTCCGTGTACAAAGGCAAAGTGTACTATTCATTACCTAACATCCCCTGCAACTCGTAAAAAATTAAAAGCACCGTTATTGATTTACGCTGTACTCTTCGGACACAGCGTACATCGATTGCACTGACAACAGCAAATTTATGTGTTGAGTTTCAACGTTCACGAGTTTGTATACCACTAAAACAGTGAAACTGCTTTTTTTGGTTCAGTAAATCTTTTTCAGTACAATTAATTGAAGATACGACAGCATCCAAGAATTTTATTCTTTTTATTTTGAATCAGGAATTCGAGAATAAACCAAAATTTGTTTTCAATTGCACAACAAAACTCGCAGAATAGGGATAACAAATCGAATTTTGTAACCTGCAGTCTCGCGTTAGCTTCTCCCACAGTCAATATCTCGCTTTCAATCTAAAATCTTCCGATCTATTGTATCCCAGTGTCGTCAGTTACGATTGTTCAGCCTCACTAGTTGCATGAGAAATCTCTTGTCTATACACCGAAATCGCATTGCCATTCCGCAACGACAATAACAAATTTTTTTACGGTTTCAAAAGAATATTTTAATACTCATCGTTGTTGCTTTTTTTATCTCTGAAAAAAACTTCAATCAACATTCGCTTTTTGATCGATGAACAAAACGCTTATTATTTAATGATCTTAGGTCTTGGCAGATAATGTATCACAGAAACAGTAACCTAATGGTAATTAGTATCCGATAAACTATGGGATCAATTACTCAACTCGAGTTGCGTCATCAAATTCAAAAATCACGTGACCTCTGAGAAACGAGAGCTCAGTTGAAAAACTAGGCAAACGTTGGAATTTTGGTCTCCTTCGAGTGAGGCATTTGACGTACTTGGTCTCCAAGAGAAAACGATAACGGGTCGCACGTGCCGTTGCCCATGTGTGTGTTTTGATGCTTGTAACGCGTAACGCAGAGTATGCACGTGGTGGATAATTATACACGTACTTCATATTATTTTCAGTACAGCTAACAAAAGTACAACGGAATTGATGGGTAGATTTGGTCACGGTACACTTTTATGTGTAACAAGTGCACATGGTCAACACACGAGCTCGGTATATTGACACACAGTACAGTTCGTACGAAACGATGGAATTTTTTGAACTGATAACTCGAGTATAGTGCATGGACAAGTTACTGTGCAATTAATTCCCACGTTGGTACGTAATTTCTGGAACCACGACTTTTATTGAAGTAAATCGCGTGGACAAACTTCCTCATAAGTAGATGCACTTCCCGTTCGTTGGCTGACTGTGATGCATAACTCTCTTCCTACGCGAATTTCGAAAAAAGAGTTCTGGTTCTCTCCTATTGTCTTCTTCTGGGGTTGGAGGATGTAGTACATCGGAACAGGGAGACCTATAAATTTCGTTCCATTGGGTAATTTTAATTCGAACGACGCTGCGTCTATGTGCACGTTTGTGTCATGCACGTAGGGTATGAGTCCTACCTCTCGCGGTGCTCTATACTTTTGAGCTGAAGGATCTGGAAGGAGAGATCGCTAAGAACTATTGTACATCTTAGGTTTGTGTGTGTGTGGATCGTGTGTCGCAAGCTGAGAACGTCACCACACTGAGGATGTGTTGGTATGTCAGTGACTTTGTGCTTGGGAATTTCTGCGGAGGCGTTTTTCAGATACACAAACAGTGAGAAAATGGAGTGCTGTGTTGTGGTGAGGCCTTTTTTTTACAAGACTGAGTTACGGATGTGGTTGAGTTTATTGGGTTCTTATCTTTGTGAGCATATGTCCAAGTGATTTTTGTTAAGAGGACCAATAGCGTAGTGAGATTGTTAGGAAAAAATCGAAGAAAAAGTAACTGACGAGTTGGAGTTTCTTGGCATTAGACAGCTGTTTTGTTTTTCGTGATTTTTTGGAAATGTTGTGTATTTTTCATGTATTAGTCAGAGTGTCAACATATCACAAAAAACCTGTTTGCATTATTTAGGACTATGAGGAATCATAGAAAAAGACTGTTGACCACACTCCACGAAGCTGAAACGCATCTAACTTTATTTTTTCTTCCAAGTTGCGCGTAAAAAACCGTGTTTTTCGAGATTGCACGTTTGAAAGTCAATAGTTTCTTTTTTTTCATGGTCCTCAAAATAACCTTCGAAATAGTATTTGTAGCATGCCCGTGTTATTCAGCTGCACATAAATTAGACGTATCTCTCATTTACATTGACACCTGTGTCACGTTTAATCATAGGTCTGCTTTCGCTTAGGTTAATTCACGATACGTCATTAACATAAAACTATTTTTCAATTGAACACTTTATTCGTATCGATCCGTAGGTATACTTGAAACTCGGAATTCGACTCATTAAACGCTCTCTTCATTTTCCACGATCCTTACGAACAATCATCGATAAAAATTACGCAGTAGGATAGCAATTACATGATATTGAGCCATCCTAAATTTGGGATTTGTTTCGTGAAAAAAAAAAAAGTAGAAAATACAACGTAGCAACGATATCCATGGTATATGAATCTGTGTAGATGTACGTGCCACTTTGTATTTTCTGACTCCTTGAAAGTTACTGCTATTCCGTGAAACGCACCCAACAGTTCCATCGAAAGAAAAACAGACTCGAGAGTTTTGATTCTCAAGTACGACATTACGTAAATAGTGCGCAGAGCCAAGAGTAGCTGACCGCTACGAGTCCACGCACAAACGAGCACACCACAAGGTTTTTTTCATTGTCCTCGTCCTCTCCTGTAAAATTTTAGAAATTACCATACTTTGGCTCACAGTTTTTACTTTCGTTTCAACTCGCATAGGAATCGACAATCGATCCTCCGTCTGAGAAAATAAATTTTCTCTTCGATGGGAAGGTCGAAAAGCACTTTTGGAGGTTCTTAAAATCGTAAATAATCGCGCGGAACAATTTAGGAACGTGCGCTTGTGGTAAGATAGACAATTGGGCGGCTCGGAAAGGTCAAGGTCGCGCGTTGGAAGGTCCTACCGCTGCGTGGAGCGAGCCTGCCACTGCTTCGAAAAAAATGCGGTCGTCACGATGAACGACGACACGGCGATATGTCGCCACTACTTCTATTGGAGCCAGAGGAGACAGCGTATTAGGTAACAATCGAAGGAAGTTATGTTAATTTTTTTTTTCCTTTTTTTTTCATGAAGACTTTTTCTCTTCTTACTAATGCTGTTATTGGTATGATGCGTGATAACGCAGAATTGATGCGATTGAACCCATAGGCGCTCATTAGTTACGTGTTTCTGATGTTCAAGAAACTTTGTGGCCATGACACGCTTTTCCTAGCTGCCATATTTTTTCTGCTTTTTTTTTTTTTTTTTTTTAATTTAACAAATCTTAACAAGACTTGTATTATGCCAAACTATTCAACCACACTCATGGAAATAACTGTGTAAGCTTAATGAATGTAGCCTTAACAACGGTTCTAGACTTTTATTTAGCAATAAAAAAATATTTGATAGCGTCTCACTCATGGTTATTAAAAGTTTACGAAATTTATTTAAAGTTATGGTAGTTTTTACGTAAAAGAAAACCAAGTTAACGTGCTAAGCTTGATGTGTGTTATAATTTGAATTAAAATTAACTTACTCTCAAAATTTTAGTGTATATTATCATTTATTTTGAAATATAATCAGTTGTGATAGTTGATGGCTTTAAGCCTGGATTTGAAAGTTAAGGTACTTTTACTCAAAATATTTTGATAAGAAACTGATCAGTTTCATTAAAGAGTTAGTGACTTGATAAAAAATTGAAAGACAAAAAAGGGTTAATATGATCAGTGATTCTCAGGAGATTATTCTTATTGCACCCAGTGAATCTGCTTGTAAGACCAGGACCTTTATCTGCATTAATCATGACAAGTTGACAAATCAATTTCATATTAGGATAATATAATTCAGTATACTTATTTTACAATCACTGGTATATCTACTTAAGACTATTTTAAACTTAAGAATCTTTTGTTTCTTGTAAATCAGAGAAGCTTAACTTAAATGGTATGGCCCTGAGAGGGACCTCGATGAATAATTATTTGCTCTTATTTTAATTCTCATACTGGAATTAAACAACTGGGCTTACATGCAACTTATTCAAAATCAATGTTGAAGTCAACGAAGAAGTGAGACAATTTTTTTGTGTTCTGAGGAAAAATGATTTACTACACTGATGACCATCTTTTTAAAATCTCCTGAATCTCGGGAAAATTTAATGGATACTTTTTCAAAGAGAACTGCAGTTCGTATTTATCACGAGTAATTTCTGAGGTTGCGTTCAGAGCTAAATTTTACCTGATACAACATAGTTTATGTCACCAAAATATGGAATTTGGATGAAACCAAAATAATCACAAATGGCCAGTCCCGTACTTGTAAAAGTCCAAGACAGCAAGTAAAGATCGGTCTTGCAAAGTAACTGTAGAGTTAATTCTGTAAAATGTTTCCTGTATTCACGTATACAATTGCCAGTCCTGCATCTAATGCACAGGAATTACTCGTACGATAAACGTGCATAAGAGCTACAATGACAACAGACACTGATCCAATAACAAATATCCCATACATACGGCCATACTCAAAATCTGCTACAGCTTATACCAACTTTACCTAGACTGGAAGACACAAATATTAATTTTCTTCGCGCAAGAAATAAATCACACATATTCGGGAAAAAAACAATTCAATTCACAAGAACCGCCAAACACCCTCGACAAAATGTAGACGCCAAGCAATTTACAAAACGGACTACCAAAGAATAGCTAGATTGTAGCTGGTGCCGTAATAGAAGGGACATGGCACGGGTATGTACATAAACAGGTACCCGATACCCGTTGCGCAAGCGAATCCTTCGACACTGGTGGGTTATGTACATAGCCGGAAAGGAAATGAAAACTTGCCTACCATGGATGTATAAAGTGAATCTTCTTCGTACATCGACGGCCGCGGCTGACTGCCGGCAATGCTCCGCTGCCTATTAGGTCACGCTCAGCTGAAAGCCTGCTATGCGCCTCCCTTAAACTCCTCTTTATCCACGCTCCTTCTTTTTATGGGCCTACACCCGTGCGTTGCAGGTATTCGAATCTTTTAAAAACCACTTCTCCTGTTCTTTCTCCGCTGCTGTAAATACAAGCAATACTCGCTGCCTTTCTTTTTTCATCTCATACGACTTTTTACGATCAATTGTCTCGACAATTGCAAATTTAATCGCGTTTTCTTTTTTTTCCGTGCGGTACTTTGTGCTTCTCAGTTTTCTTATGCGTATACTATGGTATTTTCAAAGTGATTCAAGAAATTATACTTGAAGGGAAAAAGGGTGTTTAGAGAGCTTTCATTACACGTAGTCAGTAGACGCTTTATTTATAAATTGATCAAGTTACATCCATAAGATGTCAGAATATGTGACTCATATTCATTTTTTAACTTGTAACTTCACATGTTGATTGATTCAATACTTAGAACGGATCCATGTCTGCGAGTATACGAAACGTGACATAGATATATCAAACCTAGTGACTAGAGATTTATTTGCCCATGATACTTTGAATTACCCATGGGTACTACCAAAAACACACTTTGATCGATGACTTTCTGTACCTTTCAAATCTATGTTCATCTAAAGGATTTCATTGGACGACTCTTGTATCGGATATCGAGAAATGCCGGTTACAAACAAAAAGTTTGGATTTAAAGTACAAAAAATAGTGGACATTGTTAGATTTTTCATTTCTAATGCCTAACAACTAGGCAACTTCAAATTGATGGGGAAAATGTACCTACCACCGTTACGTAACACGAATTGGTACAGTACATCTACCGAAGCGTAATAAAAAGTTTGGCTTCGCTATGTACTTACATCGTAAAATAAGCATGGCTGATGGATGAATCACAAAAGTGCTAGAATCAGGATTCCGAGTTTGAAATACACGGATCGCTAAGATTAAAGCACGTACGTCTCGAGCTGTGTGAGGACACATTTTAAAATTGTTGAACATTTTGTAGATGTTTGGTACGAAAATAGAATCTTACGATGCTCTGAACTGCGTTTTTACTTAACAATAAAAATTATCATTCAACATTAGGGTTCAGTTTTTCACAAAAGTCATTAGTAAAACGATAGAATGATAATCACATTTCATCAAACACCAAACATTGTAATTATGCACAGTCATGAGGATGTTTCTGCTTCTGGGTTTGACATAAAGTTTCACCACTAGCTGAAAAGTTAATCAAAAAATGATCAAGCAATTACCCTGGTAGAGACAGATCGAAAACATGAAAAAGCAATTTCTTCGGGACAATTAATCTGGAAATTGAACACTTGCTTTCCAGCTACCGTGCGCACTCACGTGTTAATCGAACACTCGCATCGACAAAGTTCTAAATGCAGATCAAGGTCAAGCCAGTCGGCACTTACGATTGATTACAAAGTAGGCATCATGGATGTAGGTAATACGTACGCGTAACGCAAGTTGATTTGTACGCTACAATTGCGACTTAATTGTATTAGAGCGGTTAGTTGTCATTTTGGCTTTGGTCATCTTGCTAATTGGATATCATGTAATTTTTAGTCTTGCAATTTTTTTAGATTTTTTTAAACAGGTTACAGTATGTATTAGGAGATAACGATCTATTTGCAATTGATCGTTTGCAAATAGATCAATTCCTTATTGCTTTACCGTTGCAACAACGAACAGCTGATCTATCACCTCATTCTTTTACGGTATAACACCTTCATTGCAGATTAAGTATAAATATTTAATATTTCTCAACGCTTAACGAACTAATCTTTTAACTGTCAATGGGGGCACTTGTGTTCAATTTAATTGAATGTGGGCTTATCACAAGGTATTATCGGGCATTATCATCAAACCAATGTAAGCTACGAATCTGGCTATTTTCATCACAGCAAGCCAAAAATCTTGCATAACTATGTTGTATTGGTAGATGATAATTTGAAACAGCGAGTAGAGAGTATACTTGAAATCTTAATATTTAGAAAGAATTGTAATGCAATTCCTAAAACAAGATATACAATGTTATCTATGTGCATTCTTATGAAAACGGAAGATGTTTGGAACACCTTTTAGTAAACTCATGATATTTTATTTTCTAGTCATTGGATAATAGACTATATAAGTCCAGTGTTAGCATTAGAAGTATGGGCACGTAATTATAAGACGCAGATTATTAATCTCATACCCGCGATTATGTAACTTTAATTGTTGCACGAAATAATTTCGCTGAAGGGTAGTAAGTCCATGACAGTAAAACCTTTGTGTACCGCAGCAGGTGGAAACAAACAATTAGACACTCGTGGGAAGTTTTCGTATGCTATATCCATGTATTACATAGAGATTTATGTGGAATGTGCCCACAACCATCTTTCACTTCCTACATACACCCACAGCCGTAACAAAATGGAGGAAAGTTGGGTAATTATTTTAATGTTTCAAAGGTGTTAAATATACCAAATCTTTTTACTACACCCTACAATTTGATTCGATTCTAAGCAATTTTTAGATAATTTTGATTAATCTTACACTCTGATACAATTAAAAAGCTATATGAAACAAAAGTAATAATAATAACGTTGAAAAATGATATATAACTCGATCATAAGCATCGAGTTAAAAAAATTAATATGAAGATTAAGTATAGAAACCTGGTTACAAATACGAAGAGCCATAGTTAAAGAAATAAAGTTGAAACATAAAAAAAAGACATATTTATGTAAAGACAAAGAAAAATAGACCAAAAAAGGCAAAGGGATTTTAAAAAACAATACAATAACGTATGTAAAAGAATACCTTTGGAATATAGATATGTACTCACGGATGAAGATAGAATAACTGTATACATGAAAAAAAAGTACTGACAAAAATATAAGAAAATAAGAGAAAACAAAAAAGATGCAAATCTTTTTATATAGATACAAGTTTATAGATAAAAAGAATAGAAAAAATATACACAAAAAGTAAAAGATCTGGAAAGAGAGGGATAGATACATATAATCAGAATCATTAAACCTAGGAGTAAGTGGTTTGTGGAAAAAAATAGACAAAGATTAACGAAGATTGTAAGATAAATAATATACGTTATAGTGATAAAAAATGGTAAACAGAATGACAGAAATTCCATGGTATATTTAAGAATGGCAATAAATTTCTTTAATTGCGTCGAAGACTGCACTTTAAAGTATTTTTTAGTTCTTAAGTCTTACTAATATATAGTGCAATGTCGATTTGTTTATTGTTGTGTATTAAACAAGACTGTTTTTACAAACTAGTGGGCAAGTAGGCGATAAAAAAAAAGATTATAGACTTTTTTACGCTTTCATGACATGCACAATAAACTTTTTTAATAAAAAATAGTTGTTTGAAACTTTGGCTTCGCCGTAAAATAGTATTTCCAAGGTAACATCACAATTTCAATTGGAAGTTTTTGAATTTTTATGGATGTTGAAACTCCGTTTTTGTTGTCAAACCATCGTAACTTTTGACATCCAACGGGAGAAAATTTCCTTGTAATCAATCAATGCTTAGTCAAGCTAGCTCTACCGTTCAGAAGCTGCATACTCTCCGCGTCAACCGAAAATAAACCACGATCGGAAAATACTAACTTGTACAAGCTTGCTTTCACCCTCAGCAAGACAGTCGCCTCTTTTTTTTACGAGTTGCATACACTGCATTGTACCATGTACACATAAACTGTACCCATCACCCTATACTCCTTGGATGCGCTTTCCGTTTTCATACGCCGATGCGGTGTTCCCACGGTCCACAATCAAGAGTCTAGTTACCTCCTCTTCTTCTCCTCCTGCAGGTCATGTATAACGGAAGGCGCGGATGGATCGAACTCACTCTCATCCCCCTCGAGTCGTGAGACTGGCATGAACATTAGTTTTAGTCTCTTTCTCTTCGCTCGTCACTCGCTCGATTTCTGTGACTGCATGTGTAAGTACTTGCGTCTTCGCTGGAATGACTTTATGCTGGATTTACCTGCGACAGGCTGCGCGCTTTTGGTGTACCGATGATGATCGGACTCGTGTCGATAAAACCTTTGATTGGCTTGGGATTTTTAGGTTGTTTTAGGTTTCCATACGAAGAAAGTTGGTACAGAAAATATAAGCATCGTGAGGTTGCTATGAAATATTTAGGAAACTGTCCAATAAAAACATCTGAGACTAAAATTTCTGTCTCACTTCGGAAAAAGAATGTTGATTTCAAAGCTTACACTAAAGTTCGTTTTACAGGTATCTTAATTGGTTTTTGAGCTGATGTATTGACTGTACGCTAAACTCATGTACAGAACGAGGGTGTATAAATCCAGGAAATGAGCCACTAATTTTTTTTTTCAATATTAGCTCCTACTTACTAATACCCGATCAGAAATCTTAGTAGGGCACTCATGAGTACCTCGCGAGGTTACCCCATTTACCACTGGAGGGCCTAGTGAGGCTGTATCACGGGGGGGACGTGGGGCTCTCCTGAGGTACCCTCCATAAGAGCTATATCTCTATGTAAACATAACCAAAAAAAAACGTTTAAGATTATTTTCAGAACTTGGAAAGTGTTTCAGCCCTAAAGTAATATTAATTAGAAAATAAATAATCTTCGTTGAATTTTTTTATTTTATCTTTTAATTTATAATTTCTTTTTAATAAAGTCTTAGCTGTAAGTGGCAGCTCCGGATGAAATTTTTTCAGTCGCTTCAACAACGAATCAATATTTTAATGAGTAATATTACATTCTACAGTCCAATTCCTCCGCTCTTCTGTTACTGAAGATTCTTGTTTAGGTTCATCAACAATTGTATGAGGATTTTCACTATTTTTTCCGTCACTATCGGCCAATAAATTTTGTTGTTCGCTTTCAAATTGATCAACATTTATAAAATAATTTAGTGGAGGATAAGCTACTCTATTTTCATCTTGTATGGAAATATCCATCAAGTCTGAGCTATCTGATGTAATCACACTATTATTATCTACTCGAATACGCTTCGCATCACGATATTTTTTAGCCCTTTCTTTATTTAATAGTACTGACCGTTTTATTTTGTCACTCATTTTTAGGGAAACTTTTTAGTCACTACTAATTTATAGAAATAATTCAGTTTCAATATTATTTCTGTTTGACAGCTCCAAAAAATCTGTTTACATAAGATAAAATTAGGTTATTGGGGTGACCTCACGAGGGCCTCCACTGCGCCCCGTGATGCACCTCGTGAGGTACTACTGAGGCAGCCTCGTGAGGCCCTCATGAGCTATTGAGATAGCCTCTTTAGATTTCTGATCGGGTAGTTACTTTGGATGACCAATTATAAATATGATGTACATGTGTTATATATGTGTTATGTATATATTTGTGTGTATGTATGTAAATTGAGATAAATAATACAATCATATCAGAAATCGATGCTTCATCAGCTGTTTCACCAGATCAACCAAATAAAATAAATTTTTTCTAACAATTGACGCCAAGAGACTATAGAGAGTAAAATATTTATGTTGCATATTTAACACCCTTTTACAAACTTTGCACTTTGTAGCATTTCCATGTTGATTTTTCCCGTTCAAAAGTGTTCAGAAAAATATTTATTATAAAACTGTTATAAAAACTATAAAAATACGATGAAAATTGTGTTACTCCGACAGTAAAAGCCTCATGGAATCGTTTGTAAAATCACACGCACACATTTCTTGAAATCTAAAATTATTTATAAATCTCACGTAAGAGCAATTAGCCCATTGTATAATCTCTGTGTACAGGATTCCAGGTAATAAGTGAACTTTTTACATTCTCGCGCGAGTCTACGGTAGAGCGTGTCACGTACCTCCAAGGGTTCTTTGGCCTGCAAAGGTACATTAAACCTGCTACAACTAAAGAGACACAACTATACCAAGCTGGTGCATCACTTTAATGCCTTCCTCTTTTCCCGTTCTTGTCGCTGCGCTTCCTGTATCCTTGCAGATTTTTTTTTTTTTTTTTTTTTTTTCAATTTCCGTGCTGTAATACTGCCTACCGGTATAGTTAGGGTATTGCGTGTCGTCGCGTGTGTACTTGCAAAATTGTTCTTCAGAAGTGATTTGGTCTGTGTATGTACATTTTACATTTGCGCGTAATAGTTATGTTGTCTTTTTCCGAGCCTTAGATTTCATTTGTCGTGTATCAAATGTATTTCAATTTTCAGTGGGTTTATTTTTTTTTTTTTCATCAAGCCCCAGCCATAATTTATGTATTTGCTAACCTGCGTTTGAATGGGCCATTCAGGCTGTTCGGCACTTCCACTTTTTAAACTACTCTACATTTTTTTAATCCTATGTTTTTTACATATGATTTGTAGAATATTTAACAATATCAATTGTTGATTTAAATTCAATGATTATTTCGATGGTTTACTCTCTATACATTGAATAATATGTGGCAATAACCAAAGAATACATTTTTTCTTTCAACTAATGTTAGTAAAACAAAATCCAGTCTGGTTATGCTCATTGGTGATAAGAATTCCATAGTATACAAAATATAAAGATTTCGCTGATCTTTATCATCATCGTGAATGGTATGTTCTAACATGCAGGAAAAATATATCAATACAGTTGTAGTTTCTGCTACACTCGGCTAGGATTGTATAATGGAAAATAGAGAGATACTATTTTAAGAAATAAAATAACGCAATTCTCTTGTTTTTTTGCTATTCAATTACTTCTGTTATTTAAAATTATATACTATAAAGCAAAAATTGACAACAGTACGTAAAATTCATTATTTACTTCATTCGAAAGACATACAAGTCAATACAGATGTCTATTATGTGATTTTGTGGCGCTACATACTTTTTTGTGTTAACTGAAATGCAATGGAACTTTAACTCTTGGCCATTTTCTATGAGTAGAAAAAATTTAATATTTGCATAAACATTTTTGACAAACAAGTATAGCACTGAATTGAGTTTGAAAAAGCATTTAACTATACTTTAAAATAAACTTAGTTGTATCCATTTACACTTAGAAAAAACGATCCTTAAATGCCGAATTGAAGGTAGTGGAGAAAAACACACTTGCAAACATAATATATCGTACAGTGGTGACACGAAGTAAATAAAATACAACACAACACGCCCGTCCACCTTCCTCCGTCTTGCAGAGATGACCTTCAACTTCGTGCCGATAAATCGGCGATTCGATGCGAGATATATTTTTTACCACTGCGTTTTATAACTACTCCTGTACCCTTATACTGGTGTACGTCAGTGTTTCCTTGTGTACATGTACACCTACTCGTGTGGAGATTTTCGTGATGGCGTGACTAGGTATGCTCTGAATTCCAAGTCGTGCTACGTGTACGATGTAACGTATGGACAGAAAGAGGGAGAGTAAAGTCTTTTACGTGAAATAATTCTTTTTATTTTCCAAGAAATAATATTATTCATGGTTTGGATTCGGTGACTGATGCGCGGGAAGGGGGGACTCCCCGTTCTTTGCCTCTCTGAATGATACTCCCATTAGTCTCCCAAACCTCCTTAATATCTATACGCTTCGAGAAGCGACTTTACAATTGTTCGTGTTTTCAAGTTATTCTCAAGAACATATTGTAGAACAAATTCGAGAATAGGCAGTGTTGTCACGTCTCGATGTTTACCACACATCAGAAGTGATACTTATATACCATCTTCACCAAAGTGTGTACCATTAGTATTGGCTACTATTAACTTGATTGCATCAATCCATTAAGACTCTCTCAATAAAAAAATATTTGCGTGAGTGTTACATAGTTTTCGAAACAAGAGAGTAATTGAACAATAAACCATTGCGTGAAAATACGGTTTTAATAGCGTTAATAACAGGGATCGAATAAAATATGCAAACGCAGGTAGACTTTATTGGCAGTTCATGATCAATTTGTCCGGTTACATAAAGGTGATGTCCAAGTATCGATGCAATTTTAATGTGTTTTCGATAATCACACGCGTCTTGCATAACTACAATTGATGATTCTCTGAAGTGCAACAGCATGACTAGGTACTCGTCCGTACTTTTTTTACCTTCCTCTATCCCCACAATAAAGTGGTGACAGAACGGAGAAAAATAGATGCCAGAAGAAGTCTAGAAGTAGGATACATGTTATAGCTAACAGTCGCACGAGACGGGACTCTTTCATTGCCAATTCTAACTATAAAAAGGTACCTTATGCTCTTCAATTCATCTGCCTTGTTATTACCTTATCGGACAACTTTAATCGTTACACGAGAAATAGTTTGTGACCGCCTGGCTCTCGTAAGCGTACGAAATTATGTTGAAATCCATTATCTGGAGAGAATGAAATTTACACTAGAACATCAATCATTTCCGTCATTGTTGCTTAACTGATCAATTTTAATTGTTTTCCCTTAATTTATTACTGGAAAATTTGCATTCTTACGTCAAATAGTACGGAAATACCGTGACAAGATGCTAAATTATTCAAGTTCAAGGCCTAACGATGTGCGCCCTCTATACACCTGGACTTTGTACGCTACAGTGAAGAAAAATCGTTACCTTATATCGCCCGCGTACCCACATGTACGAATAACACTTGCATAATATCGTTTTTTGCCGCTTATTAACATTCCACATGAATTACCGGACAATAAGATTTATAATCAGGTTCCACCTCTTTTTCTGTTGTTTTTTTTACCTCCCTTTTTTTTTTTTTTTTAAATCGTTGAGATTTTGTTTGGATGCACATGAGCAGTGTACCAATAATTTATACTTTTTGTGGTGCTTGAAAAAGTAATTAACACTTTATTTAAGATGGATATTCTTAGCAAATCGAGAGTTTATTTATACCAGAGCTAATCAGTTATTTTACAAGTTCATGCAAAATAAGAAAAATTTTCAGCAGATTTGGCAACCGTTAACAAAATTCCCGAAAACTAAGTAAGTCATCTGCCTCTGTTTTGGGCCAACAGCTCTACTAAATGTCTGTTTGCATCCAACAGCGTAAACTATAGCACTGAGTCATCATTTTTTGCTCCATGTTCTGCCATTATCGAATCAGTTTTTAAAAAATTTTTTTTAACGCTCCATACACGTGTCGCATATAGTGGTCTGTATCCGCAGAGTCGCAATTTCGCATCGTACAGAACTCCGGGACGATGAGTCATTCACGTGTGTCGATGTATTTCGATCTGTGAAAGCAAACTTTTGAGACTAAGCCATCCCACATGGTAAACAATTCAAATAAATTCAGATTTAAAATAATATGGAAATCTATGAAGAGCCGTTACAATATGTAAAATAAAATCTGTAATATCTATAATATTGTTTTTGTTATATTATGCGTAAGAATAGTTTTGTGGAGATGTAGTTGTATAAATGTACAATTCATACCACTACTTCTATATATTATCTATAAATATTTCTGCACATTTTATAGTAAATAATACAAAAACAGGTCGAAATAGCTATTGGAATGCAAGAAAAACTATGAAAAGTTTAAACTGCAAAAAAAAAGTTTTATCCCAAAGAAACTGTTTAGTCCGTTTCAATTAAATAACATATAAATCCTGATTGAGCTGCTGTTGGATGTATACATAATTTTAGCAACTTTATTAGAAGCACATTTATTTTATACTTAGTAGTGCAAAATCTAATACTCTACATGAGTTTTTCCGTACAAACATAAAATTTTGTCTGCCTTGCGTGCCAGCTTGATGTCAAAATTTTGGAGGTTATGTATCGTTTGAAGGTTATGTTTTTCGAAATATTTATTAAGACAAAATTGCCAAAATTGACAAAGAGACGAAATTGCCACACGTATGCTTGTCGGTAATGTAAAACTAAAAATAAACTTTACCAATGTATAATATATAATTTGGGGTAAGAGTATTAAACATTTAACGACCGATTGCAGCCACTGGGACAGAATGAAATTTCATAGTAAATATACGTTTTTTCTACTTCACTTTCTTTTCCGCGCACATAGTATTGCCTAATCCGATCTCATATTTTCATAGGTGAGACTGATGGTTCAGGTAATTTTTAGTAAATTTTTTACAACAATCACAACAGAGTGTTTTCGCCTTTGCGCAAAGAAAAATTCAGATTTTTGACCATCGCAAAAGCAGTAAATCCTTCTTATCTACTTGAAAAAAATAACAAACTTCTGAATCATTTATGGTCTGATTCTTTTTTTGAATATTCAACTCTCATGACTAAAAGCTCTTTGCATATACAACTAACTGTTTACTATTGTATCATGTAATCAAACGGTATATATTATTGTTTCATACTCGACTCTCGTGAAAGCCACAACGTGTGGAAGAAAAAACACTTCGCCGCATGAAAATACATGACTTGGAAGATAAATTTCTGGATGTTTTTTTCATGCCAAGTCAAAATGCTGTTTCGATGGTGATCAAGATAAACTTCTATCCAAACGAATAGCTAAAAAAGATCTGAAAGACGAATGCACTGCAATCATAATGAGAACAACGATCTCTTGGGTGTCACACGTTCTGTTTGTATTTGTACATACTGAGATGTGCATACGTTGAACAAATAATTGCCATTTCAGGCTGACCAAATTGTAAAACATTGTATCGGTAATCAAGTTTGATGTACTTCATCGTAGTTGTACAGCGTTTTCAAGTGCATTCAATGTGCGTGAGCAAACAATACTCTGTTGTAAGTGGAGTTTCGAATTTAACACCTCTTTCATATCGTATCCAACTCTTCTTTGTCGGATAACAGAAAAAAAAACCATTCTACAACTCTTCCGACTCATCGATCACTGCATCACAAAAAGTGGCTTCGGCGAACAACGCTACGGCGATCAGATAAAAAGCACCTCGTCGCGATCTGCACTCGTAAATTTTCGAATCATCCGAAAGCACGGAAAGAAAGAAAAGAAAAAAAAACGCATCAAAATGCACGCGTAGGTGCGCATACGTAAGTACTTGCGCGTCCACTAAAGAGCGCGTTCGTTACCGGCGCGCATCGTTGGCTTGGAAAACGCGGACCTACCTGGACTGTGGAGGAAAAAAAAACAGTGTACGCACAATTGTCGAGCGCAACAGTCGATTATTTCCCGCGCATACAAACGAGCCAGTGGCTCCGGTATGCATGGCGTGGGGCATTTCGAACAGGTACATGACGGGAGAAGAAACGGGAACGAGAGATTAGCGCGCGACGTGTCCGCGGATGCAGCGAGCGAGGCTTGGGAGAGAAGTCGCGGCTGAAAGTCAAGAGAAAAATGTTCCGTATGATTGTAACGTGTACTAGTTTCGTGTTCAGCGGGGCGGTTTGAGGCCTGTTTGTACCTTTTTAATTGACAAATTTCATTAACGGTACACTGGTCTTGGTGCGTCCGATTTTGCTATGTTATACCTTATGGCGAGCTCAGCATATTCTGGTGACATGTACGCGAGCACAGATAATGACGTTCATTTGAGATGTAGACTCATTTCATTCTTTGATTACCTCATTCGAATTAAATATATAGGTAGGATAATTTATCGATTACTTTATTAGAACTAATTGTTTAAGAGCGTATTTAAACTGAATTTTCATAGTAATAAAATAGTTTAGGTAAAAAATTCGAAGGATAAAAGTTCAATATTTGTTTCAAAAATAAATAAGTGGCTAAATTTATACAAAAACGAAGTTGTTGCTTATAAGGCACGACTGATATGATAGAGTATATACATATATTACTGTTACAATGATTACAACTTAAAATACAATGATTATCGCCGTCAGCTTTGCTTCGTGCGTCAATCGTATGTTTTCTGGATAAGCTATTACTTTATCATTTTTTGCGATTTATAGTGTTCATTTTATCTAACAAAGTGTTGGATACAGAAAAGTTACATTTTTTAAACATCTATGAGTTTTACATTAACTTTTTTATCTACAATGTAAAATGAGTGAGTTAGATGTGGACAAAGATAATTTTAAGATTTTTCGACATTTTTTTCGTTTCAGAGCGCCAATTTGACATCATAACTCACGTTAAATACAAAAAACTTGTATTTTGACGAGATCTACAACTCTAACATTTAATATCTTTTCTTAAATGCAAAACAAAAAGTTGGATGGGGAAAAACTAAATTTTTGCGATTTTTGCGCACTTTTTAGCTCATAAAACGTGTGGGTGACATCCTAGGTCAACATTTTTTATACAAAAAGTTGTATTTTTATAAGATTTACAACTTTTAAATTTAATTTTTTAAATCCAAAATGTAAAACAAATAAGTTATACAGCGAAAAACTATACTTTTTTCATTTTTTGAGCAGTTTTTGTCTCACAGAACGTTATATCTTGGACGAAAATGTTCGGTACAAAAAAGTTGTAATTCAATCATATCTACAATTTTTTCTTTCATAGCAAACCTCAAAAATATCACGTAACAAATTTATAGCCGAAAACTGTTTTTTTTTTTTTTTTTTTTTTTTTCACTGCAAGTACCATCTTAAAACGACTGCCATTTTTTTCTAAAGCAGGAAACCTTGCCGATGTCAAAACATCACGTTATAGACATAAAAGACGAAGCTTTCGGTCAAATTTCAGCCCAATCCAACAAAAACTGAATGAGTTAGTTAAATTTTTTTAAACGCAAAAACAATAAGTTTCAAGGATACTTATGCTTTTTGCTCTGGTAAAACTATATAGAGCACTGCTGAGTATCAGTCGTGCCTAAAAATAAGAGTATTTTATTTTAAAAACAAAAAATTTTATCACAACATTATGAATAAAATATAAAAAATAGTATGTTTTTAGTAAATTATATATTGATTAATTAGTAATTAATGTATTTATATTTTACGAAATAACTACAAACAATTTAATTTAATATGACGAATCTATAAAAATATTGATTAAATTTTTTTAACATGTATTACTTGAAAAATAAATATTTATGAACAATGTTACAAATACTTTGATTTAACACGGTTTAATGAAAAATGTATAGTATTGCGATTTCTCAATGTTGCAGAATACAAATATTTGTAATGATGCAATTGTAAAAACTGTCAACATTTATTAAAATAATCTCGAATGTTTTTACATGTTTTTTTCAAAGATTAGCTAATTTTAAATAGAATTATACTTGATCGCAAAAACATTCATCAATTCTTTTATCAAACCCACCCGAGTTTTATTTTTTCAATTAATCGTCAAGACCTTTCCGCGGTCTGTGCATCATTCACGGTTCATCACTTATCACCCGACAACTTATCTTTTTTGCCTCTAGAAATAAGAGCTAGTGCAACTTCTCGGACTAACATTGTAATCATGTAAGTAAGAGACGCTACGTTTTTATTTTTCTCGAGAAACAAAGTCAGTTTCTTTGGCCCCAAACTCCGTCACCGAGACTATAGGCTTACTTTGTCGCAAATCCTTTTTTCCCCGCACTTGGTACAGCCACGTCGCAAACAGCCCATTCCAACGTTACTCTAATCGTCCGCTACTTAGTTGTTTTTCAATATTTTCAGCCGCGCAAACAGGATACCCCGAGCCTATTATTCTTCGCGAGCAATTAAGCATCGACAAGCTCCACTCGAGCGGCGCGTTGGAGCGCTCACGCATCATCGCGGAGAGTGTCCTGTACTCGCGTTGACGTCTTTTTGCGGCAATCTAGCGATGCCGGAGCTGTGCTCCTACGATAAGCACACGCTTATATGTGTTGCGCGCGATTACACCGGCACGAAGTACTCGAGCTTCCGTATCATAGTTATTAATAAACGCGATTATCCGTCGGGCAATCTCTTCCGTCGTTGGGCTTTTTATGTGCAGCGCCAGAGCATAAAAAAAAAAACAAAGAGAAACAAACACGTTTTTTACATTTTGAGTTGCCGTTTAGAAGATATAGGTACTGAGGTTGTATCACGCGGATAATTGTAGGTGCACGCTTGCGGGTGATGAGCAAAATGATGATGTTAGCTGGTTAAAATGAGTAAGGAGGATCGAGGCGTAATCAGCAGGGGTAAAATTATATATTGCGCGTTGCTTATAGTTAAACGGGGTTATTAAGTACTTACCCACGATTTTAATGCTTTGCACAAACATCAAGTGTTTTATTGATTAAAAAAAAAAATAAAAAATACCTCGTCCTGGTACATTTTAAAAATCCTGTGTGCGTCTTTTTTTTCAAAAAAAATTCTTATGCCTGTAAAAAAAACGGTGGGTTGCTAAATATGGACACGCTGAGCTGTCCACGCTAAAACAAAGTTGAAGAAAAGAAGCAGAGAAAAAGAAAGACTTAATAAAAATGAGAAAAAATTGAATAAAGCTACTCGTAAAATTTGAGAGAAGGAAATGCTAAACATATCGTAAATGGACAGTAGGTATTGAAAAAGTTTCGGAAAAATTAAAAAAGAAATATTGACTTTACTAAAATCAGTAAGGAAATTTTAGCTAGCAAAAAAATCAGATAAAACAACGAAATTACCAATACAAATAAAAAAGAGGCATAGAGTATTGTAATTTGGTAGTATTTTCATGTATTTAATAATATTTACAAATTGTGGAAACGCTACCTTTCCTTTAGCATTGCAAAGTCACTCACAATAAATTGAGGTCCTTAACAGACTTCATACATTAAAAATTTTATTTGACATTCTTAGAACAAATTGAATTAACTAGAACTTACTTATGTGTTGTAAAAATTACTTTTGATAAAATTCATCAGAAGCGGTGTATTACTTCTTCAGTAATTTGAGAAATTCCAATCGCTTACTCAATTGTTAGATGAATTTCAACAACTTTACTGTGTTAAACTAACAGGAATACACATTTTCTTAAACTGAATTGGTGAAAAAACATGTTCGTAGACCTGGAAAATTAAATTTACATCTTTACTGATTAACCGTGGCCTATTCCAATTAGTGAATTTTTAAACAGTAGAATCCAAGTGACGTAATCAACGAGAGAATGTAGGCAATTGTCGTGGTTGTTGACAAAATATTTATATGTACTGTGTAGTAATAGATCGTGAAGAAAAATGTATATTATATTTTGAGACGAAAGTATATACAGTAAACGAAAAGAGCTGTAAAAAGTATGAAAAATTGAGTACAACAAAAAAGGGCATTGTTGTAAGTAACGCAAACTCGACATTGTTTGATTCCAGACTGTGCGGCCAAAGAGATGTCGAGAGGGATGAGGAGAGGGCCGAGGACGACGACGAGGACGAGAATTCGCTGGGCAAGTGGCCGCACGCCCTCAGCTCGGCGTTTGCGTGCCTCGGCTGCACACTCGGGCTCTTCAACATCAGCCGATTCGCCATACTCAGCATCCAGTTTGGAGGTGGGTATTCTATTTTTTTTCCATCCTGTGATAGTCACCCTTGAAAATGAAAAACACGAGCTAAGGGGATTGCAAACGTTCGTAGCCAACTTCATCACGCAGTTCCTGATCCTGTCGCTGGTAATAGGCATACCCCTGCTGACGCTGCAGGTCTGCCTTGGCCAGAGGCTGTCCGCGGGCGTCGTCGACATGTGGAAGATATCGCCCCTTTTCCAGGGCGTGGGCATCGCTCTGCTCGTCGCCCAAGCTTTCATCGGGATTTACAGCATAGTCGGGATCTCTTGGATGCTCGTCTACTTCAGGTAAACGTTTCGAACTTTCCTGACAATTTGATACAAAATTAACGTGTTTGAGAACATTCAAGTCCATTTGACACGAGTTCCTGTAAAATATTAAAAACACATCAACTTGTTGGCAGGTTTTTTTTTCCACATAAAACTAGAAATCTGACAAATAATGGCTCATTGTTTAATTTCTATAGATCTAGTTGATGATCAAAAATATGGACAGTTAATTACTTAATGATTGTGAATTATTTATTATTCTAATTAATGTTTATTTCTTATAAAATGCAAAAATGTAGTTCTGAAGCGAATATTGGAAGAAAAAAAAAATGTAAAAATTGGTCATCATATCCGGGATCAAATCATTTCGTGCTATAAGAATGATTCCATGTTAAAACTGGCTTGTTTGCATATTTTAATCTATGCATCTAAAATTTCTCTCAAGAAACATTTTTTAAAGTCATAGCAGCCTCACTGAAAAAGTTTTTTGTTTTGGTAAACTAATAAGTACTTTGGATTGCTAAATCTTAATTTTCAGTCGGAATGATTGAGTCAGATCTTATTTTTTACACTACACATAATAAATATTGGCTGTGCAGACTTTACGCCTAACATCATGCAAATTTAGGAGAATTTTTTTGCGAGTAAAAAAAACCTTGACTTGCCTTGTCAGTTAATGTGACTAAATTATTACTTATTTACGAGTTATTTATCGAAGAAAATAAAAAAAAAGATTCATGTTAGTAGCATTGTTTGAACCTCTAGAGAATTCTGTGGTAAATTAACACTAATTGATAAAATAGAAAGTGGAAAATGTAAATCGAATGAAAAACTTAAAATTCTTAAGACTTCCACTGAGTTCGTTTTTATAGTCCTCAATAAAATAAACGTCATCATTTTTGATAATCACATTACAAAATACAAACATAAAAATATAAAAACGTAGCAACTGAATTCAGCCTGAAAAAATACTGGAAATCACACTATATACCTCGTCCAAAATACCACTACATAACATGGATAACGTTTGCCCTCAAGGAATATTATAATATTCTGTCATTCTACATGAAACATTACTTTTTAAAAAGTTTTATTCCACGGCTGCTCTTCACGCTTACAATTCTTCATATGTGTTCATTATTACCTTGTCTACGACCATCATGTGAGGTCTCATGCCAAAAACTCACTTGCCAATCTCAGCTGAGATTTCTTAGGAAGTGTCCTTACTTATAAAAAAAAAAAAAAAATTAAAAATCAATTTTACAGTATTTATAGCCGGCCCCCGTCGATAATAAAATTTGGATGGTACATCGAAAAACACATCTTTACAAATATTTTATGTCAATTTTTAAAAATAAACAAATTTTTTAAATTCTTCGGTGAGATATCAGGTGCCTTTTCAAACGAAACTTCAGATGAGATCCCACCTGAGAATTAAAAAAATATATTTAATTTTTAAAAATTGACATACAATATTTGTAAAGATGTGTTTTTCGATGTACCATCCAAATGGTATCCCCAACGGAACCGCTTTGAATACCGTAAACGGATTTTTAATTTTTTTTTGAGTAAGGATACTTTTTATGAGATCTCGGGTGAGTTTTTGGCATGAGATCTCACCTGATTGTCGTGAGCAGGGCAATACTCAAATCAACCATCGACGACTAAACAGTTTACAGTGACCCATGAATAAAATTCCTCGGTATTCAACGAAGCAACAAAAGTCGAAACGAAAGGTGCATCGTGGTGTAAATTTCCAGGGACTCGTTCATAACGAAGCTGGACAAGTACCGTTGGTCGGAGCCGTTCCCGCTGTACCGCGAGGACGCGAGGGCGTCGGCGTCGAGCAACGGCTCCGGGGCCACTGGCAACACGGCCCACAACCACAGTGGCAGCGGTGGCGGTACTCCCGGTAGCACCGTCGGTGGCTACGGCAAGCTCCCGGAGACGGTACCCGACTACTTCAATGGCGTCGTCCTGCAACGGCTCCACCTCAACGACCCCGACCCCGGCGTCGTCACCCTCAAGTTCCAAGTGGCCTTCAACCTTGCCGTCGTCTGGATGGTCGTCTTTGTCTCGCTCAGCAAAGGTATGTTGTGTTACACAGGTGCACTCGTTTGACAACATTGCGCTGAAAAATAATTAAATTCCGTTCCCTCCACAAGGTCTGAGGTCTTACGGCAAGGTCGTGTACGTGTTCACGGCCCTGCCGGTGTTCAGTATGCTGTTGCTGTGCGTCAACTTACTGGGTGTCACGCCCACGGGCTCCATCAACCAGTTGTTCCCGGCCACGGCTTGGAACGAGTTTTTTGTCAACGGGCGCTCGTGGGCTGCTGCCGCGTCCGAGGTTTTTCTCACCTGGGGTCTACTCGGCGCGGCTGCCATGCAGGTGAGACGCGCGTTAGCGTTCAGTTGACGCGGTTTTGGGAGTGGTTGTTGAGAAATCTGATTTAAGGGGATCGACGATGAGCGTAGTGATAACGAGAAATCGTAAATCGTTTTTCAGGTAGCTGCGCACAACAAGCACAAGCACATGCTGCAGAGGGATACGAGTCTCGTGATCGTGTTGACTTTGATGGTTTTGCTTCTGGCGGCTTTTCTCGCCAACACCTGCGTGCAGATTCTCAGGAATCATGGCTACTATTACGTCACGAGTTCGTTTGGTAAGTAAGTTTGTATATATTTTAACAAACAATTTAAATATTTTTTAGTCTATTGAAAGAATGGTAGGGCACAACTTTGGTAAAATAAAAAGCCTAAATTTTTTTCCCACTTTTATTAAACCTTTGGGCGTTTACTGCGCCCTCAAGTAGAAAAAATAGAGTTCGTACCTGGTAGAATTACCATGGGCACAAAGTGCAACTGTCGCTTTGCGCCCAAAGTTACTTACTGGGCGTAAAGTGTGCCCACGAGCCCAAAATTGCACTTTGTGCCATTACGATGCTACCGATGCATCGGTAAAAAATAGTATAAATTTTAAACCGTGGATCATTAAAATTTATTCACGAAACCTAATAAATTCTTCAAGTCGAAAAGATTCTGAAATATGACCAGTATAAATATTACTGCATGAAAATTTTCTGATATAATTTTAAGAAAACTTTAAGAACACTAAAAAAAAGCAATAAATTTTTCGTAAACTCTATTTCGCTTTGTAAATGTCTACTAGTGACCTCTGGTGATTTCACCTGGTGTGCTTTTGGAAAGTCATAAATAGCTCTGTATATAACGTAGACAAAAACCGTATTACTCATTTCACTAAAATCTTAAAGCCAAAGCATAATTCTGACTAACATTATTGGTAAAAGTTGTAGATAAGTAAAAAAGGAATTTATACGGTTATATTTGACCAGGGTTTAAATATTCAGTGATTATAATTTTATACATGATGATGTACATAACCAAAAAAGTACCTGCAGGACTTTTAACTAACATGCACTGCGCTTGCGCAGCAAATGTCAAAGAGAACAAAACGTGTTATTTCACTCATACAACTAAGTAGGTATGTCATAATCACTCATAACATTATTATTATTATTGCTAATATTTTTATCATATCCAGTTATATGGATTATTCCTGACCCCTTATTTCTTGATCTACAACTTTTACGGGTGTAACAGGTCAAAATAGTGTCAAGGATTAAGATCGAGGCAAAAAAGGTCAATTATACATGGAATTCAGCATGTGAAATTTTTTCGGATCAAAGTTGGTTAAATTATAGTGAATTCCTCACTAAAATTTTCATGTGATCGCTCATACATCATACAAGAATGTTGTAATCGGAGTATGATAATGCCAATACACGTATGTGCACATAAGCAACGACAACGTATATGTCTGCTTCTCAATCAAAATTTTTTATCGCGTTGTCGCGCGATTCAGAATCGTATGGTTTTTGTTTTCAGTTCATGTTATACCACCTGAACTTTTGACAGCCTTTTTTTCGGCTCTTTGTTTGTAAGCCTTACTTAATTCTCTGACATTTTAAGGAAGAGTGAAGGGTAGTTCAATCAACAATGATTCCATCAGTAAAAAAACCACCTTCACCACTTAATATATATCATACCTATCATCATAAACACAACATCAAAAGCACACCATTATGTTAAAATGATTATTCAAATCATCAACCAACAAAAAATAGCCGTAAAAAGGATTTATCTAAAATTCACCGCCAATTCAAAGACGGCGGTTTTAATAATCAGTCGAGTACGTGAACCAAATCACGAATAATTTGGCTAGATGGTGATTCGTATTCCAATCTGATAGAAGATAAAGACGGTTAACAGAATACTATGTACTAGGTGTGCTTTTATATACGACGTAAGTGCGTATACAGTTTTGTTGTAAACGCATGCATCTATTGCAATGCTTTCTAGGAAATAAAGCACAGTTGAACATATTATGCAGACTGGAATAATAACGGGCGAGGTTTCCGCAACGTCTTGGATATGTAGTGCGTGGAGACGTTCGTTAATGTAATGCAATTGAAGTCTATATACTTCTACGGAGCAAAAAGAGAATAAAGTGAAAAAATAGATAAAATATAAACATGGATCATCCACATATTGCGTGTGGGTTGGGTGGTACAGGGGAGTAAGGATAACAAGATGGTGGGGTTATCTCGGCAGTGATCATTGCTATATATTTTCAGAGCGAATGCCGGCCTGTAATTTCCTGCGGTCGGTGAACCAGCCGGCGCCGGTGGCCTACAGCAGCACGCCCGAGCGCTTCATGGCGCATGCGTCCTTCCTGGTGGGCCAGCGGGTGACGCGGCCCGGCAGCGATCTCAGCCACGAGTCCGGATACCAGGCCCTGAGGCTCGCCACCGAACTCGTGCCCGCGACCCTGGCCGTTCTGGGGCCCGACCTGGTCTCGCCCTTTTTCGCCGTGCTCTTCTACTTCATACTCATCCTCTTTGGCATCGCGCAACAGGTGAGGCTAAAGGCTGATTTACATTGGGCTGGGTGGGTACACGCTACTTAACCGCGCTCAAGGTTACCCTCGAGGTTACCAATGATTCGTTGGGTGTTTTTCATCCTCAAAACTTGCATAATTAATAGAAAGCCTTCAAAATCTTTGACTCTGTTTAATCATTATTACATTATTATGTTATATCTTTATCCAATCCGTAAGACGAATTGAATAAAGGATTTGTCGTCGATTGAAGACTTGGCGCTGAATTAAGATTTTTCCGCCTTCTAACCTCAAAGTAGCATCTTCGCCGCTTGATTTTGGGTTCTCAGGCGGAAAAATAGTATACGAAACTCGTTTGAAAAGGCTTCTTTACGAACCTCGTTACGCCGTAAACCTCTCGATTCGTAAATCGAAGCCCTTGCAAACTCATACGTAATATACTATTTCTTAATTTTTTTTTTTTTTTTTACATAAAGTCATATAGTCACGTGGAATCAGGTCATGTAAGTTTACTTATCTTTCATGGAATCCGGATCAAAGAACAATTTAATGGTTGAAAATCCTGAGAATATCGAATTCAGATTTATAATTTTATTTATGGACAGTGTACATTTGATCACACCAAATTTAGAAAATGTGTAGGCGATGTGTAGTGTGTACCTTACAAAAAAATGTACGATTCTTACGAAAAAAATTACCACGTCAGACGCTATATATTATTTTTAATGCCTTACTCTGTAACAGCACAGTTCACGCACAACTGGGTAAAAATGATTGACTTGCTATTATACATAGAAATGTATGTTTATATGTAAATTTATACTTGAAATGTGCGAATGAACTGATGAAGATAATTAAACTATTTGATTTGGAAAATTTATTATTAAGATTGTGCAGTTTTTAATAATGTGCCCAACAGCGCACTTTTTTATGAAAATGCCATGAAATGCGTTTTTTTTACCTCGAGGCGTTTTTCGTGACATTTGGACGTTTATTATGTCCTCGGTAGGAAAAAAAGTCTTTGAAATATAAGCACCATCCAACCGGGGCTACACTATTTTGTGGGAAATTCCAAATCATATTCTTTTTGCTGGAAGCTCGGATTGTGATCATTTTTTAGGTAGCTCATAAGGTGAAGGTACCGTTGCCGGAACGATTTTCGGTAAAAATGTTATTGTTACTTATAAATTTTGTTTCCTACTTATCATACATTAATTTGGTTAATTTTATCTTCACAAGAAATAATTTTAAATTAATAAAAACTTACTACGTAACGTTGTACCTAATGTCATTATTTTATTGTAATGCAATTGAAAATATATTATAAATTTTGCTGATATAATAACACACCACTTTTACCGTCTGAAATAAATTTTTTCATAACAAAATTTTTAAAAGTTCATTAGTTATTGACTGTTCCACCATTCCGACAGAACTAAATAAAAAGAGCGTTCCGGTATCAGTACTTTTACCTGATAGCTGTATTTTTTGGTTCGATGATCTACAGTTAAGTAGAGTTTTAAGTTTTAATATCCATATAAGTACTCTACAGATTTCAAAGATAAATCAAAAATGTGTAAATAAGGAACAGAAAGGTGAAGTGGCCTATGATGGCACGATTTGAGACAATATTTTTTACAAAAATTAATTTACTGTTATTTTAAATAAAAATTCCATTAAGTTAAGGTATCAAGAGCCGCTCTAAATTCTTTCAAATAGTACAAAAATTTTTCATTTCGATTTAGATGTTGATATATTTTTTAGACCATTTGTTGATACGATGAATGAGAAAATATCATGAAACACGACGGTAAACTGGGTCCCTATTACAGTGCATACATGTTGTTTAAATACGTCTTTACATTTTACAACAAGAGTATAAAATATTGGAGGTTGCTGTTATTGATTGCTCCTATTGTAGCACAAGCATTGATTATGTCTTTTTTTTTTTCACGTGATATTATGGAAAATTGTTTGGTATTTTTGCTAATTTAAAAAGATACAGTTTTGCAAAAATGTAACATTAATTTTATTGTCACATGGTTTCAATGTTTGTAATTAAACGTGTTTTACAATAGGATCCCACACTCGTAGCGTGACATGATAGTCTACTGCATATTATAGTACCCACACGTGTAGAACCGTAAAGTAAATATTTTTTTGTTACAATTGGATGAATTTACAAAAAGATATTAAGAAAAGCCCTGATTACCCAGCCACTCCGATTGCCCCATCCTACCTTGTAGTCAATTTTATTTTCGGCTATTAAGTTCACCTAGGAGGGGGATCTGTTATATTTTTCCTGCCCCACTAAACTTGAACCAAGCTTTGGACTGTAATTTTTCTTGTTAAAAAAAGACATTTAGAGTGGCAAAAATTTTTGATGAAATCGAGTTACGAAACCTGTTTACAAAGATATCATGTTATCTCTTGAAAATTCTTCTTTGCCTAGTCCATTTTGACTTATCTTTCTTACGACGCGTCTTGATGTCCAGTATTTCACTTTACATCGCACGGGTTGAAGTACCAAATATTTAGATTGGACGTATTAAAAATATTGCATGTAGAAGCGAATAAAGGCACTCTATGGTACGGCAGAGCGAAGATGAACATTGACTCCAAATGACTGGTGGAAATAACGAATCACTCTAGCTG
Source organism: Copidosoma floridanum (assembly GCF_036245765.1). Taxonomy (NCBI): domain Eukaryota; kingdom Metazoa; phylum Arthropoda; class Insecta; order Hymenoptera; family Encyrtidae; genus Copidosoma; species Copidosoma floridanum. The sequence goes on from NW_028321888.1 coordinate 11,688,429, forward strand.
TATGATTTTTTCGTGTGCAATCACAAAAATTATTAATGAGTCATTGAGCAAAACAAGCATAAAAGATGTTGAGAGAAAAATTTGTCCACAATGTCTGGGTGTAAAAAGAGTGAGCCAAAAAGGTTTTTCAAAACGTGCCCATATATTTATTTATTTTTCATGACAAAAAAATTAAACCAACCACGATGTTGATTTTTTCCTTTCAGTTGGCAATCTGGCATTGCGTTATAACTGGAATAATGGCTATAAACACTAAGATGATGAAGCTCTGGGAAACGACCATTACCTTCTTCAGCTGTGCTTGCGCCTACGTTTTGGGCCTCCCAATGACAACGGAGGTAAGTAGCGCCCATCACCAATAAACGCCATATTCTCTGCTCAAAAACACCCAAGCACCAACAATACTCTCGAATGTATGCACCGACACTTTGGGAAATCATCCGTACATAGCCGCAGGTACACACCGATGGCAAATTAAACTTGACCCACATAGATAGAGGATGTATAAGAGCGGCTACAAAAAGTAACTCGAGATGCTCTTATCTCCAGCTTGGGAATTCAAACTTGTTGCGGAAGAAAAATCCGTGAAAACCAACAACAACAACAACAACGTAAGGTGTTCCCTTGCACACGATCCCCATTGGTAAACACGAAAAGTCAAAAAAAAAGAAAAAGAAAAAGGTCACCGATAAGGCTGTACTCATCCCACACATGTACGATCAAATTGCGACATCGAGAGGAGCGAGCGCGTCAAAGAACAAACAGCGCCTCGCCTTATCTCGCGGCCCCCGATATCGTCGCCGCCTTTTATCACTCGGCCAGACGCGTGAAACCCGGTCCGACGCTCAGGTGGAAGCCAACCAATCGCCTCCGGCTCGGCAGGTCGCGCGGTCGCGTCGCGTAAAAAAAACCCAAGCATGAGCCACCCGGAGCGTCGAGCCGCCCCAAGGCCGAGCGACGAGGGAGCACCATCAGCAACCTCGGCCTGCTACTTCTGCAACGAGGCCATGAGCCCGCGGGACCTCCCGAAGCACGTCGCCCAGTGCGTCGCCGTCCTCGAGGAGTGCCCGGAGCACTGCGGCGCCTACGTGGCCCGGACCGACCTCCAGCGCCACCGGGTCCACTGCCTCCGCGGCAAAACAACCCACCTCAAGACCAACGCCTCCGTGGAGGAGCGCATCAACACCCTCCGCGAGTCCGCCTGGAAGAACAAGGTCGTCTCGGCGCTCACCCTCCTCCGGGGCTACGTCCACGAGGGCGAGCTGGAGGTCAAGCGCCTGCGGGACACCCTCATCTCGAGCCTCCAGGTGACCAACACGGCGCTGCGCCGGGACATCCTCGAGGAGCTCCACGACAACCGGGCGACCCTGGGCTCGCTCGGCGCCAGGTTGACCCGTCTCGAGGAAGCCGTTGCCGAGCAGTACAGGGTCACCGCGGAGAGGGAGCGCTACTGCGCGGCCCTCGAGGAGGTGCACGCCGACTTTTCCGCCGAGAGCGCGACTTTGTACCGGCTGTGGCAGCTCCAGGAGAGGAACGTCAATGACATGAGGCTCGAGCTCGAGATGCGCTGCCGGTCGTCCGAGGAGCTGCTCGCCAGGTGCGACGCGCTCTTCGACAGGGTGGACGCCCTGGCCAAGGAGCTGGGTGGTGTCAAGCGTTCCGGGCCAGAGGTTTTGGCTCGATGTGGTGGGGACTGCGGCTGCGGGGGGTCCTCTGTGGGAGGGAGGTTCGTCTGGCGTATCGAGCGGTTCAGGGAGAAGTTGGACGAGGCGAGGGCCAACGGCGACCTCGCGCTCCGGAGTCCGGTGTTCCTGGACAGGGAGTTTGGGTACTCGCTGAGGATGGATCTTTACCTGAACCAGGGAGGGAGGAGTAGTCGGTGCGCGATGGGCTGCCTGAGGATCGTCGATGGAAAGTGGGACCCGCTGCTCAGTTGGCCGTGCGTCATGGAGGCCAGGGTGGCGTTGAAGGACCAGGTGGACTCGGCCAACGATTTCCTGGAGTCGGTGAGGTCGGTCAGACGAGGGAGGTTCGAGGAGGACCTGAACGGCTGCTCGGATGTCCACATGTTCATACCACACGCGCTCCTGGAGAAACACCCCGGTTACACGTTGGAGGATGTCGTGTTTCTGGACATTCGGGTCGAGGAGCGGGAGTTTGCCAGCCCCGTTGTTTCGCTGGTCTGAGGTGCTCGTAGGTGTGTTGCCGGTGGTTGGGCGGAGAAAATAGCCATCACGGCTGGTCCTTTCGACGATGTCACTGGTGATCTCGTTTCAAGTTGATTCGGGGACAATGAGGGGTGGCTCACGGTGTTTGTTTGCTGGTTTGGGTCGTGTGAACGGTAGAGCGGGGTCCTTGGCTTGAAAAGTTTTAATCGACTCACTGGCGAAAGGACTTCTTTCTCGAGATGCATAAAATGTTTGGCAACAGTTGATTCTTTACAACTACGGGGCAATACGTGTTTAACGTGAACAAGTACGGCCATGTCAGTGACTGAAGTATGTACCAAAAATCCACGTAGATAAGAAGTAGTCTTCTATGTCTTTGAAAACATCTTTTGCATGAAAGTTGGATTATCTTATTTACTAATAAAAAATGTTTCTGGTTAATATGTTACGTCAAATTGAATTTACGATGAAAAACAACAATTAGAGCGCAATTAGGATACTTGCCATGAAAATGTTGCTGATACACATTGGAAAAGAAAATGTTATCAAAAGTGATAATAGATTGAACCTGAAAACAAATAATCATCGTCCACATTAATCTAATCGCGAACATGTAGAACCATCAAAAATCATTGATGGTTTGCATCATCCAATTTATTCACGATTTAGCATCATCGAACAGCAATGTTTTCTCACGATATAATGTATACACAGATAAAATTACCATATCATAATTTCGTACCAGCTGCTTTAATTGTCAAACCACAAGAAAGTAGCAAGAAACCCAAACAAAACCACCTACACGCATGTATACATTTTCAACCAATTGAGCGGAGAGATGGAGATGAAAAAAACAAAAAAAAAAAAAAAAAAAAAAAGATTGAATAAATGAAATAAACGCAGCTGGGGATTTACGTGGTGTACTATCTGGATTACACGGTCGGCGGCGCCTGGTGGATCATGCTGTTGTACCTGGTGCAGGTGGGCGCAGTGTTCGCGGTCCGTGGCAGACCACATACGGGCGATGCCGTCGTTACCGAGCTCTTCCCGCCCACCGGCAGGTGCTTGCGGTACTGGGCCGCTCCCTTGCTGTCCTTCACCTGGAACGTCATACTGCCCATCTCGCTCATGGTAAATATTTGTTTTTCTTGGCGTTATTCGGATAAGTAATCACAATAGTTCTTTCTAGTTACTACTTTTTTCGATGTTTCTATAATGACATTTATGACGAAAAAAAGAAAACAATAATATAAAAAATAACAAGACTCATTAAACTTTATTACATTCTCAAATCTGGACTAATCTATAAAATATCGTTATTAGCTTTTTCTTTTTTTTTTGTTCGCGAAATCGAACGGTACAACCATGACCATAAAAATTATTATAATTATTTTTTTTTATCTGATATAAAATATATAACAATAAAAATAATCCATTGTTAACAGTTATTCATAGCTATGAGTTTTTCATGGATCTTCAAAGTCAAGTATTAAATAGTGATAATTAACCATAAAAGTTCTTTTTAGTTTATACTTTTTTTGATGTTTCGATTAATATATAGTAACTAATAACACTCATTAAACTTCATTTTAGTCTCAAACCTGAACTTTATAAAATATTATTATTAGTAATTTTTTTTTCGTTACTTAATCACAAAAACATTCTGCTTGAGATATTAAATTTGTACTTTAGTGACATAATGTACCATTTCCTGCTTCAGGCATTTTTGGCAGGAACAGGAGGAAATTGTTTTTCGTATCAAAATGTGAATAAAAAAACAAAAACAGACACGTCGAAAACTTCTTTTCCACGTATGTAATACGGAGTTTGTTACAAGTCATATCACTTGGAAAAAAAAAAAAAAAAAAAAATAGTAATTATCATGAAAATACTTAGTGAGCTTTGAATGATTAAAATGAATCAATAATAATTGAAAAAAATTAATCGTGGAATACTGCTTTTTAGCATTTACTTAACATTATAGAAATTGTAATTGGCGTGGCATGTTGTTTCGAGACTTAAATAATGGAGTTTAATCATATGTATGAAGCTTCGTGGAAAAATATTTATTTTTTGCAAAATTGTGGTACTGTAGAAATGACTTTAACATCACTTAAACGGTTCTAGAGCCCTTGTATGCGGTCACTTAGAGTTTATCTACAATCGTATTATCATAAAATGTATTAGATTGAATTTGATATCTCAAAAACGGTTTTTTAAAATCGGGTTTTTACTCGCTTCGGAAGCTAGTGTGCGAGCGATGGGGATCAGACTCGATAAAAAAAAATTAACCATTACATCACACGTGGACTAATCGACAAATTAACGGAGATAACTTAATAGATAATCACGCATCTTCCATATTTTTTTTTATTTCACTTGTTCCACTTTCTTTCATTTTTATCGCGTTTCTCGTTAGTTCGCTGAACTCTTTTCGAAAAAAAGTATTTATCAGAGATGCGAAAAAACTCATATCTTTTACGAATGACTGATCGTCACGTGACCAAAGCTTTCTTATTATTGGCGTGATTGGTTAAAAAATACCACGAGGTTCGTTTTGTAGGTAAAGTTAGAAAATCCGGTACCTGAAATTGCGAACTTCACTTTTAAAATTTTTTTCGTGAGATAATAACTATACAAATAACATACTAAGTTTGAACGCCGATCTCAATAGGGCAAGATGGTTTTAAAAAATGGTAAAATTCGTCAAAGTCACTTTTTTGCAATTTACGGAAAAACTATGCATTTGACAAATTAAGTGTAATAAAATAAAAAACGCGTAATAAAAATACGAATCTGCTAAGCTTCGATCGATCTAGTAGTTTTAGTATTTTATAGACCTCAATACTCATACAAAATTTTAGCAAAATCGATGTCATACTATTTTAGAAACTTTAAAAAAACTGAAAAAAGGTCCTTCCGAAAAATGGCCATAAAAAAAGTTTTGGGCCAACGTAGACCAACTTTTCAAACGTGTTTTTGTTAATCGAGAGTTGCTCTACAACATCCAGCAATGCCGTACAATTATACCCAGCCAAAGGGTGAAAAAAATTGATTTAAAAAAAAAGAGCTTCCATCGGTCCAATGGAAGGGGGCCATTGAACTTGAAATGCGGCTATAGGGATAATTCCGCAAAATTTTGACTAAAATATTATTATTAGTATTAATACACTATTGGGTAAGTAAAAACATTCTGAGAAATGAAAAAAGAAAGTGGCTTGAGTCTGTTGGTCGAAGATTAGGATCACCTGCTCTAGAAAAGTCGTTCTTGAGAGAAACCATTGAAAATGAATGAATTTTGCCAATGACTTTATTAATTTTATTAAATTGTTCTGCGGAATTCCAGATACTTAGCATAACGATCTTCAAGAGCGCCGGCTACCGAGACCTGTTCACGTATCGGCGGACCAGCAAGGACTACTGGGCCATTTGGGCGCGTCAACTCGGCGCTTCGATACAGCTGATACCTTTGCTGATAATACCAGTCGTGGCGCTCATACAGACCTGCCGCTACTTGAACACCGGACCACCCGACATATTCGACGTAAGTGAATCGGTTTTCGTTTCTTCCGGCGTAGGTAGCGATACATCCTTTGATTACTGCGTAGATGTTGAAACGTTGACAATTCAAATACTAACCGTAGGAAGAACAAAATTGTTAAGAAATCTTAAAATTATCTTTGTTTTTCATATAATGATGTGGTTATAACAAAATTAACAGTACTAACTGTAACATGTCCTTTTTTTGTGAAAAAAAAAAAAAAAAATCAGAACGATCAGGTGGAGGTGAATGTAAGTCACTGCAATCATTGCAATGGTGTAAGTGCTCCTTGTAACATAATTAATTACTTGTATATGTTCACTCGTCGCACATTAGTTTTTTCTCAATCCTGATTGCTTAATGTTGTAAAACACGATAAACTTTCCGCCATGCTTTTATCAACAAGCTAGTTGACTGCACGTGATTCGGACGGTTTGTTTGTTTGTTAAGCATTGTTTCGAAATCTTCTTTCAAAAAACATGATGTACCATTTTTTTTGTATTTTCTTTAAGCAACACTAGTGTTTACCACTTATAATGAATCTATGTAGCAAAAAACGATACATCAGATTTTAGTGAAACCATAAAGGCAAAATGTTCTTTGTTGGAAATGAAAAAGAAAAAAAAACAATGCTTCTTATTTCGGGTATTGACACACCTATGACGGATTTTACGTAAAATTCACCCAAACACACGATTCACCATTTGGCGTGAGGACCAATGAATACTTAATTAAGTAGACGTAGAATGTAATGATTGTAGAAAAGCACCACTGCAACGTACATAGATCTGCACGCATTTCGTTTATTAAGTGAATAGCTGTACCTCTGGTATATTTTCCATCATCCTAAATTTTCCCCGCAGCGCATCCAGCTGCTGTACCGTCCGCCGCTCGACCCCGACGACGCGCAACACGGCATCCAGACCCAGGTGGGCGGGGCAGCCGGGGTGCCGGGGCTCCAGGGTAACGGGCTCGTGTCGAGCACCACGGAACTACCGTTCGAGGACCCGCCGCCCAAGTACACGCCGCCGCCGAGCTACACCACCGCCACCGGCGCCCGCATCGCCAAGATGCTCCGGCAGAGCTTCCGGCGGAGCGTCAGGCGGATAGCCAACGTCCTGGGCGAGGGTGGGAGCGGCCCCAGGCAGCGGCCCACCCTCCAGCAGCAGCCCCCGCCGCCCGACTACGCGGCCGTTCTCGTCGAGATGAACCAGAGCGTGTCGTCCGGGGACGTGGCCGTTCACGTGGCTGAGGTGCGTCGCGGTGTTTTATGTACTTTGTTACTTAAGTTATACCAAAAGTGCCATTTTGGACTTTTTGGGAATAAAAGTCTCTCTCTCCCCTTTACAGTGAAATTCTTTCCGAAAAAGGTTTCGTTCCTAAATTCTAATCCAAAATGACTATTTGCTTATTAAATTCGAAACTTATGATTAAGTATATGTTAAACTCCTCGTGGTGAAGTCCTTACGAGGATCACGGAACTGTCGATCCCACTGTCTTTGAGATGCAATGAAAAACGTTAATGCTAAAGACACTAAGACGATAGAGTTGGGGTTGGAAAACTCTTACCCCATACGTACGATACAGGGTAACCAGCAGCTAAATAGGTTTGATTCTCGATGGCGGTCTTCACGAGGATCCCAGGCCCGTCGGCCTCAATAAAGTTATCGTACAATTTTTTCACCTCACGACTTGGGTGCCCACATAGGCGGACAAGTAATAGCTATTTACACACCACAAGCGGAAGTAAAGAATGCTCTGATCTCGGGTTAGTAATCCTCGGGTTCTCCTCGGTTGGTAGTACACACGCAATTTGAACAGCTATTCCTGGCCCAGGGTCCAAAGTGTCTACGGGCGAAAAATGGCATTTTGAGCCCTCGGTACGAAAAATAAGTTTCGACACTCGAGTTCGTTGTTGGTTCCATATGCCAAATTGGGTCACACTGACTAGAAAATCAATGCCTTTTCCGATAAGAGTGACAACGGTATGTTGCACCAACTTCTGTTCTAAGCCTCGTGGAAGGCCACTTGCTTTTTCTTTCGATCGGAGAGTTTAACATCCCCACCACCCGTTTTGAAATTGCCAAGACTGCGGTTTTATACTGTTGTGATTGCATTTATTTTTCATTGTAACTAAAATCTCTCCGGAAACGAAATTAATTTCCGTATAACATGATCACCCGATCATTTGTTCCCGACAATATTGGGTAAAGTTTTACCGAGAGCGAGTAGATATTCTCCAGCACAATGTTACATGACGTATACGATTTTGTTTTCTCTCCTCTTTTTTCAGCCTATATTTATTTAAGAAGTAGTCTAAACACTTTCCTTGGTGTAACGGCCACACGTCAAGTTACTTGAATCAATTTTTTTTTTTTTAATGGAAAAAATTCCTTGTTACTGCTTTTCTTTTCAAGTGCCTCAATAAGACACAACTTTATTTTTCCCCTCTGATAGTTTGTATTTTTTGCTCTTTCCATCATTAAGTCATACAAATTATTTTTATTTTTAAGCCAACGAACCATGGGGCAATGGGACGAAAAACGTATTGTAACTGTATTCAGAACTGATTGGGGTCACTATAAAAAATAGAATAAGCAATAAGGTGCACTGCTGCTATTATACCTCCAAAGCAGCTCTGATTCCCTCCAACTCGCAAATTATGTGCACCCATCGCAAGCTAATTAAACTTTGACCATCTTCCCCCATCTCACTATCTCTTGATTTCCAGGTGCGACCCGACGTGGCGGACACGAGGCACACCCTGCCCCCGAGTTTCGCCGAGCCCAGCTCGCGACTCGCCCACCAACACCACAGGTCCAGCAGCACGATATGCCGAACCACCAGCTGCCGGCCCGGCGTCTCGACGATCGGCCGCGAGGCCCACGTCATCCACCGAGGCCACTACACGGTCGACCGCAGGCCCCACCACCACAACCCTCCCTCGTCCTCCTCCTCCTCCTCGAACCTCACCGCCGCTGAAGTGGCCAACCTATTGAGGAGCAGCATCCGCCGCGGCACCACGCGCACCCAGCACACCTTGCGCCGCAGCTTCCACCACCACGACACCGGTCACTGTACGTATACAATTATTATTTTGTTGGCTCGTGCATTGTATGTACAAGAGAGATGAGTATGACTCGAGAGCGGCTATATTGTTGGACGACAGGTCGCAGCGGGGAGGCGGCGGCGTCGGTGGTGAACCTCGTGGAGGCGGCGGCGCCAATCGGCCAGGACTCGCTGCTCGTGCCCAAGTCTTGCGCCAACAGTGTCACTCTAGTCCTCGACAATCAGCACCAGCAGCAGTCAGTAACCACGGCGACGACGAATGTCTGCAGCGACGAGCAGATCGACATCAAAAAGACTGCCGGGGGCGCGGACGGCTCCGTCACTGTGATATAAGAGACTGTCGACGCGTGTAAGGGATGTTTTTTTCTTTTTTTTTCTTTGTTTCCTCTCCCATCGTTGCGTAAGTGTGTGGAGCCTCGTCTCGGGAACGCGTGCGAGTTCCGACCCTTTTGTGTACATATATTTTTTTACGTGTCGGTGCTTCGTTTTTTTCTTCGGTGAATCCAAAGGAGCGATCGGCGTTCATTGGACACGTGAGAGACTCTCGCTGTGTAACGGGGACGAGTGACTCGCGTGTGTACCTACATATATATACATGCATGTACTTTTTGACTGCTCCGGTTCAATTGAAGTTTCAAACTTAGTCATGGAAATTTCGATTGAAGAACAATGTCGTTGCGCGCATAATACGTTATATTACAAAGTTGAAATAAAAAAAAATACCGATCTTTGCAAGTACACTCCCCAATTACTATTGGTGTATAGAGCGACGACGTTTCCTGAACTGAATTGTTCTTTGGTTTGAAAGTTCGTATGTTACGATATAGGGGTGTGACAACCGAGTGTTTTACTTTAAGTAAGTTATCATGTAGCAACTATAAGTATACTTGTGTAAAGTTGCGGTATTTCGTTGAGACTTTTTTTGTTATTTTTTTTAACTCGAAAGGAGAGTCAGTGCAGTGACTTCAAAGTGTTGTTTCTGCTGTTTTTGTATGCGTTTAGATTTTTAAGCGCTTGTAGCGTCGTCTAATTTGTTTATACACATCAACCGCGCGTGTGAGAGTACCGTGTGTTCTTATGTTTATTACATTGCTATAGAATTAAACGATTATACACACATGTAATGACTGTACAAACGTTTTTAACCGATAACTCGAAAGGCTATAGCGGTATGAATTAAAGACAAGCGGTAGACTTTACGAGCAGTTAAGCCACGTTATACTATGTTTCAACTGCACAATGTGACTGTGTGTGTTAGTGTTTGTTGGGATGCGTGAAAACTCCTCATCAAGGATCTCTTCGATTTCGATTCACGAAAGAAATCGCAATGTAAAATAACTATCACGCGGTTATCGATAATAAGTATTTGTCACCGACCCATTTTTCATTGAAACAGTACATATACATATAAAAAAATTAGCAAACGCAAGACGTAATATTCAGCTCTGTACATTGTTTTAATTAGTGTAACACACGCAAGAGCAAGAAAATTATAAAAGTTTTTAAAAACCGGATTATGTATGCCTGTTTAATGGCATTTACGTTTTACGTAGATTTTTTTCTTTCCCACGTTTTGAGATGATCACGAATATGTTTTTTTGTAAGTAAATACCTGCACCGCGAGACTGCATGTAAAATATATTTATAAAGGCAAACACTGTAAACTTCTTGTTAGCTAAATATACATATTTGAACTGCTGTAAATATATTATTTAAGGATGATCCAGTACCCCCGAAAATATATATTTTATCCAAGATAAAGTATACGTCAGATTTTTTTCCGTTTACGTTGGTTATTTTTAAATACCTAAGTACTGCGTGCATTGTGCAAACCCAGCTGATGATGTGTCGATGTTCGTGAAAGTATAGGCACTGATCACTTGTAAAGATTTTTAAACAATGAATTTCCTTCAAGATAGCTTATACGTACACTGTTTGTGAAATACCCCTCATGTAATATTATTCGTATAAGTCATTTGCATATTTATGAATAAAAAGTATTTTACAAAACGTTATTGACGTAGTTACTGTACTATCCATCCAACTGTTTTATTATTAATTTTTTTATTAAAACGAAGAGTACCGATCGATTTGATCGGCAGGTACCAGCACCTACAATTTACCTATAATTAAGAGCAAATGAGTTCTTCAAAGAATTACGTTCTTACCTAAAGCTAATTTACACCACTAACAGAAAAAATAATAAACGTTGTTCCAACAGTGTTGTCAAATGAGAAAAGATGGTGCAAAAACTCGAATATACTAGTTACACTGGGAATATAAATATGTACGATGGGAAATGGCTTTCATCAATCATGTATCAAAAAAGCATGAAATCTTTAAATATTTTGATGGTAAAGAATCTCACTCAATGTGTAATAATTTAAATTTTTACGAGTGCTAATGTTGTACTTGTTAAAAAAAATTTTCTCATCAGTTTTTGGTTCCATCCCTACTTCAAACTTATGTTGAAACGAAAAAAGCTACGTGAAATAAATACTAGCCATTGTCCACTGTAGCTTCACTATATTTCAAAATTAATTTCCTTTTATATTCTAGACTAGGAATTGTGACTAGTTATTTGGCACTAGTCTCAAGTCATGAATAAAAACCTGAATCAAGTGTACTTAACCTCATGTTGTTGTAGTTAAGGTACTAAATTTTTATTAAATCGAATATTATTTACTAAAAACAAATTCATGACCATTTGATAACTTGACTGCTTGAAACTAGTTTCCCCAACTCAAAGATTCGTTAGAAAAAAAAATGCTGACAATAATTACTAGAAAAATCATGCCTATGAAATTAAGTGGATAATTACTTGGTCAAAACATATGGAGAGTTTAAATAAAAAAGCAAGTTATTCACAATATAAATATTTTATTCATTTACTTATTCGTACGCTCACTCCTCTTAACTTCTTTAACTTGAAGACCTGAAATGAAAGACAAGTTATAAGTACACCATTGAAAACAAAAACAAAAAAAAGTTTAATCTATAAATATTATTCACCTGGTGGTAAGGACTGCTTCAGTTTCTCTGCCTTTTCCTTGTCTGTTATTACAAGTGTGTACAAAAACCTTGAGCACCTAACTTTGAACTTTACGTTATCGGCATTTTTCTTTATTTTGACCGCTGTAATATGGAAGAAATTGAAACATTACAAAACTAAAATGTAAAATCAACTAATGTAGCTTAAAAAATAGTCAACACTACATTGCTTGTAAAAATGACAGTCGTAAACCGGTTAAAATAGTATAAATAGTTTGTTAGCTATAATAAACGAATGTCGAATGGTTTAACAGATATTTAATGGTCTTAAAATCAATTTCAGTTACAAAAGCAACTGTGAATCATAGTCATACAAGAAATATTGTTGTAAGATTGAACAATAAGTTGCAATTGTTTTGTGGATTTTCGTAGTATATTTGATTAGTAAATAAAATTTACAAACGATAAATATATGTCAAAAGCACATTAAGAAAGAAAAATACACATGCTTACATTTGGCATCTTTCCTCCGGGCCTTCAAGAGGAAGTCCTTGATTTCCTTGATTTCTCTGGGCTGAAAAACACAACATGATCCACTCGTTAGAATTTAAACCACTTTTCTACGTTTACAAATAATTACATCTAAGTATACATGTGGGACAATAGAATAAAAACATTAATTTATCTTCCAAGAGTAAGAAAGTGGGTAATGAACCGATCAACATTAGATTTGAGGTTATGTACAGAAGTTACGTATTGAACAAAAACAATTTGGAACGATAAGTACAAGTTTTATATGCTCACATGGAGGCAATACATAAAAAATACCATTTCATACATTATACAAAATAAACAACAGAGTAACTCACCATCGTGTATTCGGAGCGTAGATTGCGACGGGAGTCGAACCTGCAACACAACAAACGAAGAATCAAACACTTGCACTGTAAAAAAAAAAAAAAAAAGAAAACGACGACTGCCGTTAACACAATCAACGCATGAGCAAACTTCTTGTAAAGCCAATTTTGAGTATAATAATCAAAATTGTGAGATACAAAAGGATTAAAAACAGAGTATCGCAAAATTGTCTACCTACACTTAGCACGTCAACTTCAGAAAGAAGAAAAGATGTAGCACTACCATACCGACAGTATGTGGACCGACGCGCGCTCTCCAGCTACAAACTTGAACTATAAATAAGCGCAATAAAATTGTAGAATTTGAAATGGTCATGTGCTAAATATATCTAATCAGTTTATTTTTAGAAAAAAACTGTCGGTCATTATTGCGTTAAAATTGATTGCAGATTTGATGTGAACATCACGTTGTTGCCTAAAAGATACCAAATTACGACTAGAAGAGACAGAAAAAAAATACACTACAGTATTTTCGTTACCTTAATTCAGCCTTATCCGTTAGCTCATTTTATATTCTTAATATTATTATTATTATTATTTTTATTTTTATTATTGTTACTGATATTACTATAATCATAATTATTATGAGTCATAATCATAACTTTATTCGAATAAAATATACATGGTAATTAAGATTCAATTCTTAGGTATATTTATCAGAGAAATATAAAATACGCATATATACAGATATACATTCTACATTCTCTGATATAATTATATGATGATTTATCTATCAGAGATGTCTGTGGCTTAAGTATAAGCACTCTAATAAGTATAAATATATCCGCAGTAATATTGAGATCACTACTATCACTACGTCATAGGTTCTAAGTACAGGACCTACAGTGAATCATGTATGAGGAAGGAATAAATAAATAAAGGATCGAGTCAATTCATTTGGATCTAATCTAACCTCACAGTTGGCACCTCGGTGCGTCATCGCAATCATCCGTCATGCAAAATTGCAAAGTTCGCTGAATCTCCGTCGTCTCCGAAAAATATTTCATAAGAAGTATATTATAATTATCCAGGATCCTCTGCCAGAAAAAAAATAGTGCGTGCTTTGTTTGGAGCTCCCGTATAAAAGAAAGCACAAGTACGTGCACCTAGAGCTCTGTAGATCCGTCCGTTGTCCCCGGGGGGCGGCGACCATCGCGAGCCAAAAACATGACTGACGTGTACAACCTCGGCCTGGAGGCGGTCACCTGTCACGTGTGGAACGACAACCGCAGGGAAATAGCCGTTTGCCCCAACAACAATGAGGTCCACGTATTCAAGCAGGGCGCATCCAGCGGGGGCTGGAAGCTCACCGAAATCCTGCAGGAGCACGACCAGCGGATAATGGGGATCGATTGGGCTCCAAAGACCAACCGTATAGTCACCTGCGCCGCTGACAAGAACGCGTACGTCTGGACGCAAAACGACGACGGCAAGTGGACGCCTTCCTGGGTCCTGCTGCGCACCAACAGAGCCGCAACCTGCGTCAAGTGGTCCCCCAACGAGGACAAGCTCGCCGTTGGCTCTGGCGACCGGATCATATCGGTCTGCTACTTCGCTTCCCAGAACAACTGGTGGGTGTCCAAGCACATAAAGAGGCCCCTGCGCTCCACCGTCACCTCGATCGACTGGCACCCCGACAACAAGATCCTGGCCGCCGGATCGACCGACTACAAGACTCGGGTCTTCAGTGCCTACGTCCGGGACATCGACCAGGACAACTCCGACAGCTCCTGGGGCGCCAGCTCGAGTCTGGGAACACTTCTGGCCGAGTTCTCCAACTCGGTGAACGGGGGTGGCTGGGTCCACGATGTCGCCTTCTGTCCCAACGGGACGAAGCTCTGCTGGGTGGGCCACAACTCGTCGATTTGCGTTGCGGACTCGTTGAGGGCCAACGTGGTTGTGAGGCTGCTCACCGAGTACCTGCCCTTCCTGCAGTGCGTCTGGCTCGACAGCAGTCACATAGTCGCTGCTGGCCACGACTGCATGCCCATGGTCTACAAGCTCGATGAGTCTGGAAAGCTGAGCTTTGCAGTTAAGCTCGACAATACCCAGAAGAAGGAGGCGGCCGGTCTCACTGCCATGAGAAAGTTTCAATCGTTGGATAGGCAAGCCAGGACAGAGATCAACGACAGTGCACTGGATAGCATACACCAGAATACCATTACCTGCATCAGGAAACTGTCAAAGACCAGGTTTAGTACGAGTAGTCTCGACGGCCTTCTAGTCGTTTGGGACGTCAAAGCTCCGGAATTGATGATGAATTCGCTGAGGATTAGTTAATCCAATTTCTATTAGACAATACTACTAAATAACGTTATTTCAATTTATCGTCCAAAACGTAAAATTACAAAACTATCTTATAAGTTTATATTGTTTGCATTATCCTTTTTATTTGTTAAATTTGTCAATATAAATTATTTTACTCTTTTGACAGTAAAAAATTTGAATTCACTGCAGTATTCAAATGTTGTATAAATATATATTACTGTATAATTGTTACTAAGCTCTATCCCTATACTTTGTATTAATATTTTGTATAAAAGTCCTACATGAGGATGCTAGTAAAATAAAAATGAATAAATGGAAAGTTAAATAAACCAACCATTGAGAATCCTTACTAAAATAAAATGTATTGTACTTCTAACCATGCATGAAATTCATTGCTCTATTATAATCAGCAATTACATCTTTTTAATATTCATGATTCTGATTTCTTTTTTTTTAGTTATTGTGTAACAGCACTATTTAAATTAATGTTATTAAAGAAAGATGGTACAAAAAAATTAATTTTCTTATCAAAGTTTATTGATCTATTTTCAATTTATAATAAATTTGTGATTTTACATAAATACGTTATCTCCTTTATGTTTACTATCATGATTTACAATACCAGTGGATTACATAATTTGGGAGTAACAGTAGAAAAAATTGACAAAAATTTTTAATTAAATTTTTCTTTACACAATACCACTTACGATTCTTGTTTTTACACACGAAAAATTGCTCAGCATAAAAGTGCTCAATATTCCAGAAATCTAATATTTTTCATATATACAGTAAAAAATACGATTATTAACAACTCATTTCAATCATTTTTCGCACGTTTATGCGTAGTTTGCCTCTATGTAATTGAAACAATAGTTTTTGCATTAGGCTACCTAACACTTGGAAATCAAGAAAAACTTGAACACATTAATGTTTTGAAAAAAAAGTGTATCATAAAAGTGTAAGTTAAAACAGTTATTCTCTTCTGCAGTCACAAATTTTAGGGTTTATTACTAAAGCTTAAATTCTTTCATACAAACCTTGTTCCATAAGTTTGAAATTTTCAAGTTTGCTGTCTCTAGGTAATAAAAAATATCTTATAATGATAATTAGTTGTGACTGTGAGTAACTAAATAAATATGTAAGAGGCGAGATCCTCACTAAGGGGGTCCCTCACTATTCATTGGCAATTTCGATTTCCAATTCTTTTTTGTAAAACATACACGAGTAACAAGTACTTTGGAAAACTTTTCTATACATTGTTCATTAACAATATGATTTGCAGATGTTACACAGTAGCACAAAACACACCCTACTTGTACCACAAGAGGGGGGGGGGCACTTATATTTGACATTTCACATTACTTGTCATGATCTTCCATAGAATAGTATTCTTGGATAGACTTTTGAGAATTGGCAGCAGAAAATATTCTCATTTATGTACATATTGCTCTCATTCAGTGCCAATCAAGTAAAAATGGATATCTTCCTTTGGTACGATGACCAAATTGTGGTGATATCAAATGATGTATAATCCTAAACTCTCTTAAAGTAGGTTCATGAACTATTCACTCTCTAATCTTAGTTCATTTTTTTTGTTTTAACTTAGCACGTTCACCCTTCATTTATAATTTTACTTTTCACTCTATTCTCTTGTTATTCTGTCACATTTAGTAAAAGTTCCTGACTGGATTTTTCTTTATCTTTTTTCCCTCGAGCTGCTCGACCCCCATCCCAGTCTTTGGCATTATTAAAAATAGTACCTATAGACTTCAATATGATTTTTTGATTTATGTGTTTATCCTTTGTTAAGTTTTCATTAAAAATTTCTATGAGTGATTCTGAAAAGAAAAAAAAGCTGCAACTAGTAAAGCTATCAAAAATAATAAGTTGCGTTAAGTAAAACTACTTTACCTTCAAGTAAACAGTAAAGTTTTGTTTCCTTGAAAACTGATTTGCCACTTTTTTGTACTTGGGGTGTAAAATCTTTGAGGACATCTTTTGATAAAAGTTTTTTCAAAATGATCTTCAAGTTGTCAGTTACGTCAAGGGTAAAATTAATGGTGGACAAGAAATATTGTTTCTGCAATATCATTTTAAAATAAATATCATTTTTAATTACTGTGCAAATATAAAAAAAATAGCAAATAAACTTACTAAGTCGCTTTTAAAACTGCTTTCGTCATTTTCCAAGTCTTTTGAAAAGTCATCGTATTCATTCACAGTTTTTAAAGGAAATTCATGCTGAGAATATTTGTTTGAGAAACTATCAAAGGTGATGAAATTCGTGGTATTTAATATAGGTCTCTTTTCAATGTTGAGCATTTTATCTTTGATTTTTAAATATAAAATTTCCATTTCACGACTTATCTTTCTGTCAATATAATTTTTCAATTCTTCAAAATTTTTTTTTAAAACTTCTAAAATGTAAATATTTTGATTGGTACGTAAACTCATCACAAAAAGAGTACTTTTAATTTATAGGTATGAATTTTATACCTTCTAAAACTTCTTTCGTGAGGGGACAATTTGGAGTTTCTCTACTTTCAGTCTGAATTGATATTTCTTTATAAATTTTTACTTTTTTAATGCGATTGTCACCTTGTTTGTTGTAACTATACTCTCTTTCCTGATTTTCTGTAATTGAAAGTAAGAAATTTCTATATATTTATAGCATAACAGCTCAACATTATTTAATTGCCATTTAAAAATTATAATGGTCAGAAGGTGCTATTAACAAAGTATGAACGTCAATTACGGTCTTATAGCAGCAAAAGTTACAACTTACTATTGGTAGCTGATATTGGCAGCTCTGGAATGGATAACATATCATATATGGATTGAGATTCAGTTTCATCTATGTTTGATGTGTCATGTTTTAAAAAGCCTGTTACTAATCTCTTTCGACGCACTTTAGTATTTTCGATATAATGAACATTATCCACATCTTCACTTTTAATCTTGTCCAACTCAAGTAAAGCTTCGTCGTACGTCGCTAAAATTGAAAACGGTTATTTAACTTGAAAGGGGATTGTGAAAATGAGTTACCTTTTGTACTTAACACTTGGCATCTGTATATTGGCCAACTAGATGCAGGGCTGGAATAATTGCGAACAATCTCTCGTAGAGTTTCTGCACTATCTTTCGAGTAAGGAGGAGCCATGTAGCAAACGTAATGCGCTCCTGTTTTATCCTTCAACATAAAAGTACCAGGAACTATAAATGGTCGTTTCAAATCACTGAAATTTGTGACTTGAACAATGTAGAATTTCCTTTCCATCTAAAAAATGTATATTCATTAACGATACTGTTCAATGTAAGTAAATAACACGTAATGAACTGAGATTTAGTTTACGTTGTTGCGATATCAATTCTTGTTTACTCATTAACTGCACGTTAATGTTCTGAACACATAAGTTTATATCTCAAGAGACTTGGCCAACTGTTTCCAAAAAGTGTTTACATTTTTCTAATGGTGTTTGACATTTTGAATGAATAATTAATTGTTGGCCCAGTATTTTATAATGTAAAAAAATGACCCCTTGATGAATCCTTGGATACTTGAATTCTGAAATCAAGCAAAATCACATCAATCACATGAGTGTCAGCAATATCAGCATGTATATTGTTGAGTAATGTGTGTGTATTAGATAAATCTGAACAGTACCTGAAATCTGCTCTGAAACTAATAAAACCTAATTAAACCTAATGCCGTGGTACCTTTAAGAACTCAAATCAGTCCCACATCAGGCCCTGATAAAGCTACCCTACCACTAACTCTAGCGTAGTCGTAAAATTTGATTAAAAAATATATACGGTATACCCAAATTTGCAAGTTTACACAAGTTACATATTGTTACAGAAATTTTGAGGTTAAGATGCGATCAGGGTCTTGTCACGTTGCCCCTTTTCATGATCCAGGGCATCCAGGCAGTTTGTTTACTGTTTAGGGTGCGATTACATGGATTGTTGGTTGTTGGGTGGCGTTACTGGAACACACCCACCGGTGTCGTGACGATCAATCTCGAACTCGGTAATTCGGTATTCAATTTGCACAGTAAAGTAGTTACCAACTTACCACACTTCTGATCATGGTGTAAAATAAAAATTTCTATTTTTTTTTTTTTTTAAGTGACGCGCGTGTGCGAGAAATACGCTCTTCGATCTCTCTCGATACATAAGGGAGCTATTTACATAGACATTTTTTGCTTATTTCATTGTGAGCGTTCATATTGAAAAGGGGGTTCCACTGTTCCGCTAAACTCAAATTTAGTGAACAGACTGAACAGACCTATACCTCTTTTTCCATCAGGCAACCAAGCCTATGGTCGCAACTATGTTGACTGACAGAGAACACAGCATAGGTCTGTTCAGTCTGTTCACTCACTTTGAGTTTAGCGGAACAGTGGAACCCTCTTTTCAATATGAACGTTCACAATGAAATAAGCAAAAAATGTCTATGTGAATAGCTCCATTGTAGTTTTTCACATGTGCTTTTTCACCACGCAATGCTCCTCGAGGAGGATTAAGGCGACCTCCTCGCAGCATGATTGCCTAATTTCCCCCTACCCCCCTCCCAGTAATGGGAGGCCTCCCATCCCTCTTCCCTTCCTTCTCCCAAGTGCTAAGTGCCCATAGTAGTTCCCTTGTTAAAAGGAGCCGGACGTAGAGCACTATGATATATATATATATATATGTATAAATAACGTGATGTCAAATCATTCAATAGTCGAATTCGGAACCTGTATGCGTCGTGAGATGTACGGTGCCCATGGCCCATACACCGCCGTACATGATCAGTTATGTTATGGTGCTATGGTGTAAGGTAAGGTAAAAGTACCTATTCGCGAAACATGTCCCTATTCGAAGTTTTAAGCGACTAGTAGTGCCGCCCTGAGGGTTCGATTTGGAACTATATGTTTCCCCAAAGTATGCGTTCAAATCGTCACGGTAGTACTGATAAGTTTTAATTTTTTAAATCATATTTTAGTGGACTTCAAACACAAACATACTAATTTTACTTCTTTGGACGATTGTGCCTCGATAGCACAGTAAAAAATGTGGTTGGAGTTGGCCACATTTTCACCTTACACGTATTTGCGTGAAGCTTGACCCACATAATCCATTAAATCGGTTAAGGAAATAAAGAAACTCATTTTCTACGTCGTTGCTACCGGCGCTACCGCGACGATTCGAACGCATACTTTGGGGAAGCATATAGTTCCAAATCGAACCCTCAGGGCAGCGCTACTAGTCGCTTACCACTTCGAATTATCAAAACTCAAGATTAAATAATCATGAAAATTCTAATAATAAAAATAAAATATACTGAAAAATCTCTATAATACTACCGTATCAAATTACCAAAAATAGTCAACAATTTCAAACATTACTGTATTGAAAAATATATTATTACAAATCTGGTTTTCATAATACGGACAGTTTGAAACATAACCTGCAATATGTGATGTTCCTACTTATGGAGCTATTCACATAGACATTTTTTGCTTATTATATTGTGAACGTTCAATATTGAAAAGGTCCCGGGTCTTAGGGATCCGCAATCCGCAATTCGCAGTCCTCTTTCCATTGCGGACGTTGATGAAATTCGTGTGTGTGGGTTATTGGGTATTATTTGTCATCCACTTTCTTGTCCCACACAGAGAGTTGGTTTTCTGTAAGTATACAGTAAACGAAATTCGTACACCTACAGATGGCGTGCTGTCCTCACGAAATAGAGTGAATGTCCAGCGTACACTGAGATTTCTCGTGCATGCACCCTACTACTGCGCGCTCGTCTGTGTTCACTGAGATTCCTCATGCATGCACCCTACTACTGCGCGCTCGTCTATGTTCACTTGGATTTTTCGTGCCAACGACTGTGTTCACTGAGATTTCTCGTACACGCAATGACGTAGTTAGTGAAGTATAGTGAGCCCGAATAGTTATTCATGAGTTTAGTCGATCATAAAACAGAAAGATTATATATGAATTTTTTTGTTCAAGTATGTGTTCAAGTTAACGTATAATTTTGTATTTTTAAATAAATTTTTGTGATTGAATTTTTATGAATTTTATTCGTAATAGCCCATAATTTTTTATATTTTATAGTGCAAACGAATGAAAATACGAGATACGTAAGATTCACAAAAAACGATGATACGTGCCAACAGTATTTCACAGCGTTTACGAGAAATCTCAGTGAACACAGTCGTTCTTATACCTCTATGGTTATAACATAGACTGATGTACAGAAAAATAGTTACATGGTACGGTCCCCAGGACGTTCAGAACTACCGAGTGTCGCCAGAGATTCTCTGGTGTCGCGTAGGAGTCGAAAACCGAGCAAGTAAACACTTCTATGCTTTGAAAGTAAATTAAAAGGGAAAATCAAAAGAAATAAATGTGATTGTGAAATGACATTGACATTTGTATTGATTAATTTATTTTAAATTGAAAATAAATTAATCAAAATGGGCAAAAAGTGTTGTGTGAAAGACTGTGAAGGTGGCCCAACATTATTTCGTGTACCAAAATATGACGAAAATCTGTTTATATCGTGGAGAAAAGTTATTTTGAAGGCTTGTGATGTTGCTCTACGAAAAAGTAGTTATATTTGTGATAAACATTTCACCGAGAAAGACATTCATGATGAAACTATCATCAAAGACGTAACTGGAAAAGTTATTTTTCAAGTAAAGTAACCATTTAATCCCTTATTCCACAGTAACTTGTACATAATATTTAGTTTATTAAAAACACGTTATTTCTGCTAAATTTGCAAAATGCCATTTTCAGAGGAAATTAAGCAGAAGAACTTTAAATAAAAATGTTATTCCTTCGATATTTGGTGATAAAATTATTACACCCAATAAATATAAAGCTCTAACAACGGTAACAGTTGCTTCTATTAATGGAAAAAATAAACCAGGTATAATGTAACAGATTTTACATTGTATAACTTACTATGCAGCAGTTTATTGTTATTATATCAGTTAGTTACATCATTCATGTTACAGCATGTTATTTTAATGTAAAATTATTTTTAGTGAGAGCAGATAAGTCACTCAGTGTTATTGATGATGATGATGACTTTCAATTCAAACACTTGGAAAATGATACAAATTCCAGTGAAGAAACTAATATTCGTATTAGTGATGTGAGCTCAGCTGAGTGTTTGGATTCAAATAACACCGCATTAAGTTCTGAAAAAGAAAATTGTAACAATTTGAGAACAGACATAACAGATGATACAACGGAAGGAGTTATGAAAGCTACAAGTGAAAGCAATGGTATGTATATTTTGTAAAATATGCACAGAAATAGAGTAGTATTTTTTCAATACTTCTTACAGTAATTTTAGAAAATGGTGCTGCATCACCAAATCATGAGGCTAGCATAAATGGAAGCATACCACATGATCTTTCCAACGTTTCTAAGCATAAAGTTTTCGTGAAATTATTTAAAGGGGACTTGCCTTTGAAAGTAAACTCTAAATGGTTATGTTCTAAACAAACAGATCCAGATCTCATAATTTTTCATGAACCTGGAAAGTTATTAAATCGAGACGACATCCCTTATTTTACTAAACAGGTACGGTTAATTTAGAAAAGTTTGTTAAAATTTTTTACATAAGAACGTATGTAAGTAAATACATGTATGTATTACTTTTTAGATTGTTATATACTCTGACTTACAAGTAAAAGTTTTCGTTAAAAATAAACTAATCATGTCAGGAAATGTAGACAGCATCGAAGGATTGAGAAGTATTTTTAATGAGGTAATACAACTTGAACCTTGTACGGAAGGACCTTACAGTTCTTTACTCAGCAAAGTTACTCCAAAACGTACATATTAGGATTCAACATGGCTTATGTCTATACGGAATTAACTTAGGCCAGATATGTACAAAATGTGTCAATTTCGATAGGACCTTACTAAGGCATTTATAGTTAAGGAATCAGTTCTATAAAAAAATAAACAGCATACTTCATTGTCCTTAATTGAAAAAAAGAAATTCGTCGATTGATTGAAAAAAGTTTTATACAGACAATCTTGAGCTTTAAGGAGATGTAAAGTTCAAATAAAAAAATGAAAATAAATTTGAATTGATTTTAGCAAATTTAAGCCTTTAGTATGTAATTTTATACATAATTCAATCATGACCATCGTGTATATAATGTGAGATATATCTATAACTTCTTATCTAAATAGATTTTTTTTTTTTTATTTAAGCGTGATTTTAATAATGTAATTAGAACTAGCCCCAATTATAAAAACAAACAATTTGTAATTTACTGTCTAAAAATTAAATCTAAAACTTTTCAGATATTTTATTATAACTTTTTGAAACATTTCTAGTGATACATTCTTTTCTTAATTTTGGTGTTTTCATTAGTTTTTTTTATTTGTCATTATAAGGTGGCTTGTTCTTAGAATAATAGATTACTATGATTATATTGAAAACATATTAGTTATGCTTTTTATGTTTAGGTAATAAAATGCAAGTGAATCTCTGTTTGTGAAAATAAAATGTATAAATAAATCAATTCAAAATTGTAACTTGGATTTCACAGTGAGACTTACGTTCAATAAATTTTTAACAAAATAAATTCCTACAGTTTATTTGCTCACTAAAACTTCCCATCCTTTTATTTATTTATTTTTTTATTTTTTCTTGTTCATTTTTTAAAATATTTTTTTAATTAAGTAAAATTTAATTTACTTGTTAATTTCTTATTTAGCAAAGTACTTGAACAATTTTTTCCTACAAATTTATTCTAAGTCCATTTTCTATTTTTTTCTAAAAACTATTGATCAGGCAATGTGTCAACATCAATAAGAGGAAAGTCAAAAAGAGCTAATATTCAAGAGATTGGTTTGTCTATTACTTCATACATAAGCAACTCCAATATTTTCAATTTCCTTTGAACAAATAATGTACTCCCTTTAATCTAATGTACTCCCTTTGCTAGAGAGAAATACCATACACAGAGGACCCCGGTGAAGTTTAAATTTACTTTGGTTTTAAAAATCTCTAAATAATATGTTTAACTAAGAAAATAATTATTCATCGACATTTGAGTCAGAAACCATTGTTACAATATATTGTGTTCGTAATATAATTTGCAAAATAACAGTTTACAACTTTTATACATCAAAGACGATGGTCGGTAAGTTGTCACATAAGATCGAATTATCGCCGATAATCGACAAAAATGCTTACTTTTGCGAGATATCGAATGACCTACGCTTGGGTCTGATCGGGGCATTCGATATATCGCTTAAGTAAGCAGTTTTTTTCGATAATCCCTATAAAAAAACCAAAAATAACGATAATGCGCATGCGTAGTTTAGGGATTATCGAAAAAACTGCTTACTTAAGCGAGATATCGAATGCCCCGGTCAGACCCCTTAACCCCGGATCCCAGATCCCCGCCTTAGAGAATTCATACATGGAGGAAGCATTGTGTGCTCCGGCCGCGAGACGAGATGAGAGAGACAAAAGACAAATAGCAGTACAACCTTTCTCTCTCTTACACGCCTCTGATTGGTTGGCCCCCTTCCGTATATATAGGTATAGCCGTATCCACGAGTGGCGGTCGTGGGGGAACAGAGCAGATATATGTAACCTAAGATCTGATCAAAAAAAACTTATACATTACCAGAGAATATAGAATATATCCTCTTTAAGTATAGAAGGCCAAAGCGGAATTCTGAGCAATACACACTAAAACAATAATCTTCCATTACAACATAATTAAAACAACAAAATTTAAATAAAAATTTCCAATTTTAATTAAAGCCCTTATACCTGGTTAAACAGTTCATGTATGGCTAATGACTCAGTCGGAATGTTTGTCTTCGATAGCTGAGCGGTCAAGTTTGAGCGATTAGCTTTTGCGCTCTGGGCTTCGAATCTGACCTATGGTTTTTTTTTTTTTTTTTCAGGTATACATTTTCATAATACTTGTTTTATTACGTTTCGTTTGTTTATAATTTTTATGTTTTTTTATAAATAAATTTATTTTATAAGATTTCACACTTTAATAATAAGATTTAAAAAACTACTCTTGGCTGTATATATTCTCTAAGACTGACAGAGAACACAGTATAGGTCTGTTCAGTCTGTTCACTCAATTTGAGTTTAGCGGAACAGTGGAACCCCCTTTTCAATATGGGGTGTAATCCGCAATCGCCGCCAGCAGTTACCCAGCAAACACAAAGAAATCTTAAGGGGGCTCCAGCGAGCACTGGTACCAACCCGAAAACTATTCGGTTAGTTGGTATCACTTCTGTGAGTATATATCTATATATACGTGTATATATAAGCGAGCACCATCATCTATATATATGATGTGTCCGTACCTATGGTAAACAAACAGCAGCTTCTGTCACGTACAGAGCGTTTTATTTAGAATTAGTTTTTTTGTGTTATAAAAAATGAAAGAAATCACACATCACTGTAAGAGTCATCAAGACTTTCAGGATGCTGAAATGATTTTGCAACAGCAAAAAAGAAATAAAAAAGTAATTGATGATAACAAACAAAAATTAATTGTACTAAAATGTATTATTAATGATAAGATAATTTATAAAATGGCCAAAGAATCGATATCAATAGAAGTATTAGTAGATGCATATAAAAAAGATCCTACAAATGGCATCACCTCATTATTATCTATGAGTGTAAATAATAAAGTAAGAGTTATTTCAAAAAAAAAAATTATTCACGCAATTTTTGATGAAATAAAAAGTAATTGCAGTTAAAATTTTTCAATGTTCTATTTTATTTAAAAAAAAAATATGTGTAAGTAATCCATAGGAGAACACGATTAAAAAAGAGTTACAAATGACATGAAACTTATGAGCGCGCGGTGGCTCGGTCGGCTAGGTCGTGGATTGGCACGCGGGAGACCGTGGTTCAATTCCCGGCCAGTGCGACTTTTACGGGCAAAGTACCTCTGTGTCTTTCACATGTGCTTTTTCACCACGCAATGCTCCTCGAGGAGGGTTTAGGCGACCTTCTCGCAGCAAATTTGCCTAATTCCCCCTACCCCCCTCCCAGTGATGGGAGGCCTCCCATCCTTCTTCCCTTCCTTCTCCCAAGTGCTAAGTGCCCATAGTAGTGCCCTTATTAAAAAGGAGCCGGACGTAGAGCACTATAATATAAAAAAAAAAAAAAAAAAAAAAAAAAAAAACATGAAACTTATGTAAGTACTTGCAGTGTAATTCTGAAATATTCAAAAGCACGCGCCTTACAAACAACAAGATGGCATACCGTCATGACCCTGCTAATTCAATGACTTGATCAATACTTTACAAAATATCTCAAATATTTCCAGGGTTACCTATATTTTTGAAGGTACCATCTGAAAGCTGAGATGTTTTTCTATAAAACAGTTACAGTCCTCACATGTAACTCCTCAATTACTGTTAGAAAATACCGATGTTTTTCACGTTGCTCTATGAGAGGCTATGTATAATGTACGAACTTTGAGAGCAAATATCTCAAAATTTTCCAGGGTTAGAGGGGTAAATCAGGATACCGTTGGAATCAGCGTGTTTTTATCTATCAATTAAGCTACCTGTGACCTCCTAACTCCTCCCGCTGGAGCCCCCTTAAAGATGTCTACAAGACGTCTTGTTAAAATGAAAGATTTCTTCAAGAATTTCCAAAAGAAAACCTAAAGACATCTTGCAGATTTCTAATGTCCATCTTAAAGTCTTATTTAGGAAATCTTAAAAGACGTCTTTACGATATCTTTCAGAAAATTCTCAAAGAAGGCTTTTAGATATCTTTTGAGAGGCGTATAGAAATAGTATATGAAGCAATAAAAGACCAAGGCCAAATTAAACTTAAGCTTATTATCTTTTATAACTTTAATACTTTATATTTCACAAACTGCACTTGAATACTGACAACATAATAAAGTTATAAGATTTAATAAGCTTGAATTTAATGTGACCTCTGTCTTTTTACTACTTACTTCATTGATTTGCGAATCAAACACTTGTTTTTATTTTTCAAAAATTATAATAATCAATAAATATAATATATTATCAATCAATTGATGGAACTTGTAATTTTCTTACAGGATGTCTGGAACTTGTTTATCTTCAATTATTTTTGGGAAGTTGAAAGACCATGTGACATTGGTTTGCTCTAAGTGGATCTGTAATAATTTTTCCGTTATTATTGTCACTTCTTTTGGCATGTCATGACCACCGATGTTACTAATTTTTTTAATCTGTAAAAGAATAGGCTTTTGAATTGTCATATTAGAGATATCTATAAGCATACATTGATGTTCGCATAGTGTTCAACATTGTAAGAATCTGAAATTATTGGCTCAATACCAATTTTTTTTTGCATTAGAATCTTTAATAATTTTACTCAAAGTTTCATTGAATCTGACAGCTCAACGTCTCTTTTTTTTTTTGCTTGTTTGATCAAGAATAAAACGGTTTTTTTGCATAATGATTAGAATTGAAATAACAAAATTTCATAGCTTGTTCACTTAAAAAAAAGACAAAAATAACCCGTTTATTGACAACCATGCTAAACATAACCTATCGAACTTATATTAATGTACTTTGGACATAGGTAGCTTAATGAAAACAAAAAGTGCTACAAATTAATATATGGTTCAATACTCTTACTTTGGTTGATGTTAAAAGATATTTTTCCACTGGGTACCGATACGGATTGACTTTAAAATGGATTGACAACAAATGCTGCAGATACTATTTTATGACATCTCTTTTATATGCACACATGTATTACGTTATATATATGGATTCAAATTTCTTGTTCAAGAAATTTGCAAGATTTCTTTATAAACGATGACTTTAGTGGGTTGCCATAAGCAATCTTTCAGATGACTTTACAAAATTTCTTAAAGAAATCTTGTAAAAGACATCTTAAAAGAAGTCTTTGTAAACGATGACTTCAGGAAGTTGCTATAAGAAATCTTTTAGATGACTTTACAGAGTTTCTTAAAGAAATCTTGTAAAAGACATCTTAAAAAAAGTCTTTTTAAACGATGACTTCAGGAAGTTGCTATAAGAAATCTTTTAGATGACTTCACAGAGTTTCTTAAAGAAATCTTGTTAAAGACATCTTAGAAGATGTCTTTTTAAAAGATGACTTAAGAAAGTGGCTATAAGAAATCTTTCAGATGACTTTACGAAGTTTCTGAAAGAAATCTTGTAAAAGACATCGTAAAAGATGTCTTTAAGAACTTAGTGTTTGCTGGGTACATATGTACGACGTGACAACGTTGCGTGGTTGGGGGCGCTACTGTCGATTTACTGGTGATGTGATCCGCAATCTCACCAGCAGTAAAGCAGACGACGTCGGTCTACTTGCTCTTTTTCGTGACATTTTCCGACATTCTATCATCTGCTTTGCTTTGTTTACATATATATATGAGAAAATGTCACGAAAAAGAGCAAGAAGACCGACGTCGTCTGCTTTACTGCTGGTGAGATTGCGGATCACATCACCAGTAAATCAACAGTAGCGCCCCCAACCACGCAACGTTGTCACGTCGTACATATGTAACTGCTGGCGGCGATTGAGGATTACACCCATGGGCTGTTTTCCGCAATCGTCACCAGCAAGTAATTTAAGGTTGCGTTCTACGCTACCATCAGGTCGGTAAGTCAACTACCTTGAATTAACTGGCGGTCTGTTCCGTAATCTGGCCAGTTAAAATAGCAGATGACAGTCAACAGCGATGAAATCTTCACTTTTTTCTCGACTTTCACATCGTCTGCTGTTTTAACTGCGCCGCGCAAGTATGAAAGAATGAAAAAAATGATGTTTATTTTTTACGAAAATCTTCCAATAATATCAATTTTTCTATTAGGAATAGTGAAAAAGCATTCAATTAAGTAGCTTTGATGCAGATAATTCTAATGCTAATAATTTAAAAATTTTACAATTGCAGTTAAGGCCATGGCCAGATTACGGAATATATAGCGCCAGTTTAATTCAAGGTAGTTGACTTACTGACCTGATAGTAACGTAGAGCGCAAATTTAAATTACTTGCTGGTGACGACGATTGCGGAAAACACCCCAAGCGGCGTTACCACCACGACCTACGTAACTTTACAGCCTCTGATTTTATCATTCTGGTAAAGAGAGCACGGTGTAAGATGTACGTGAAGTTATGTGTAGTAATTAAAGAAATTACTACTAAGTAATGCCATATGGTCGATTTTATTAAACCATATGAATATCTCTATTTTTAGAGGTCGACTTTTGAGTAAAAAATAGATTGTAAACTTGCCGCAAACAGAAAAAACCACGTCAACTTTTTATTATTTATCTATAAGATTAGTTGCGGCTGGTTTATAATTATTAAAGTGACTTTGCTGTAAATAGCAATAGTTAATTGAATCAGCGCCATCTAGCGGTCTTAATTTTTTGGCCGAGAGTGGCTCCTAAAATTCTCAATCAGAGCATTCAGGATTAGAGCCATTTAGTCAATTATAAACCAGCCGCAACTCATGATAAAGCTATAAAATGAAAAAATAACAATACATGTGTTTTAGGCGGCAAGTTAACAATTCATTTTCTACCAAAAAATTGACCTCCTATGTGTTTGTACTTTTGAAGATAAATTTGCAAGCATAAGATGAATTGTTAACTTGCCGCCGAAAAAAAATGTTATTTTTTCATTTTATAGCTTCATCATGAGTTGCGGCTGGTTTATAATTGACTAAATGGCTCTAATCCTGAATGCTCTGATTGAGAATTTTAGGAGCCACTCTCGGCCAAAAAATTAAGACCGCTAGATGGCGCTGATTCAATTAACTATTGCTATTTACAGCAAAGTCACTTTAATAATTATAAACCAGCCGCAACTAATCTTATAGATAAATAATAAAAAGTTGACGTGGTTTTTTCTGTTTGCGGCAAGTTTACAATCTATTTTTTACTCAAAAGTCGACCTCTAAAAATAGAGATATTCATATGGTTTAATAAAATCGACCATATGGCATTACTTAGTAGTAATTTCTTTAATTACTACACATAACTTCACGTACATCTTACACCGTGCTCTCTTTACTAGAATGATAAAATCAGAGGCTGTAAAGTTACGTAGGTCGTGGTGGTAACGCCGCTTGGGGTGTTTTCCGCAATCGTCGTCACCAGCAAGTAATTTAAATTTGCGCTCTACGTTACTGTCAGGTCAGTAAGTCAACTATTAACTGCGCAGTTTAAACAGCAGACGATGTGAAAGTCGAGAAAAAAGTGAAGATTTCGTCGCTGTTGACTGTCGTCTGCTATTTTAACTGGCCAGATTACGGAACAGAGCGCCAGTTAACTCAAGGTAGTTGACTTACTGACCTGATGGTAGCGTAGAGCGCAACCTTAAATTACTTGCTGGTGACGATTGCGGAAAACACCCATGAACGTTCACAATGAAATAAGCAAAAAATGTCTATGTGAATAGCTCCATTATTTCCTTGTTCTTTTCTCTTAAGTATCGGATTTGTGTGTAAAGGCCCTAATACATGCCGGGCGGCAACACGCGTGCAAATGAAACAGGACTTTTAGGGCCTACGCAGTGAAAAACACAAGCATATGCACAGGCACAGTGCACTATAATAACATTGGTTGGTATATCTATATATGTAAAGACGTAAAGCACAACCTGCACAGTGCACAACGCGCTGTGCATTATACATATAGGCATACCAACCAATGTTATTCTTGTGCACTGTGCACTGTGCACCTTATGTCAACTTGACTGCGTAGGCCTTTTTAACTTGTTCTATTTTATTTATATTGTGTTAGTAGGAGAGTAGGTATACTTTATTTATCAATGTAAGTGTGGTATAACTAATGTGACCACATTTTTTTTACTTAAAACGGGACATTATATATATATAATATATGTAGTGCGCACACACATACTCATACATATAAAGAGATAAGAGTGGGAGGGAGGGGAAGTATGAAAAAAAGGTTTTTTTATTCTGAGGGGGCTAATTTCAAGGTTTATTAAAATAATATATAATAACAGCTAATAATATAATATCAAACAATTTTATCGAATAAGGAACCAAACTAAATACTTTTATATTTTTATGACAAACACATTTTTTTTAATAAAGATGGTGATGATTTTAAATAACAATAAAATTCTTGACAAGTCTTTTTAAAATTTACTTTTGTTGTAAACATGGCTTCAAGAACAGACGCTTGAAGCTGAGTTTTTTCAGATGTCCACAATTTTTTCAT
The DNA here is from genome assembly GCF_036245765.1 of Copidosoma floridanum. NCBI lineage: Eukaryota > Metazoa > Arthropoda > Insecta > Hymenoptera > Encyrtidae > Copidosoma > Copidosoma floridanum. The sequence goes on from NW_028321888.1 coordinate 11,719,639, forward strand.
TAAAGAAAAAACTCGTTCTACTGGTGCATTTGTTCCAGGCAGACACATAATATATTCTATTAAAATACTAAAGTTTCCATGACTTGGTTGGTGAGTGCGAAAGTATTTTAATATTTCTACCCAACGACATTTAGTCGAAACATTCAAATCATTCCAATTGCTTACTTTTGGGGATGTTACGTAGTTAGATATTAATGTGAATACATCGAATAATACTTGATCCTAATTACTATTAATGTGTTCCTTTTGAATCAAAACATCTTTTGACTTTTGGACGTCTTCCCACACGAGTTCTTTTTTTAAATTTGCCCAACTAGAGGTATCCAATTCTTTATAAGATGCAGTCCATTGATTTATATATTCATAGCTCGTTTTGTAAAACTCTACGGCTATAATCTTGACTGATTCTTCGTCAATACCAATACCATCCTTTTTTAGTAAAGTACGAACTGAGTTTTTTGTTTTTGAATCAAAGTTTCTTTTAGAATATTAATCTCACTTGCAGCTTTAACTGCTGAAATATTCTGGCCTTCGATATTTAACACAAATCGATGGAAGCTTGCTGACTGAACGTGCAAAAAATACAGCCACAGTTCTGAGCTGGGATCTTCGAAAAATGTTTTTAATATTTTCGGACACTTTTCGATGCTCAAAAAATAGTTTTTCAGTGGCTGATGCATTTTTAAAATTCTTTCAAGGGCAGGCATAAGAGCAAGCCATCTGGTCTTGCTATAACCCAGCATTTTTTGATATTCAGTATCTGTTTCACAGCAAAACTCCTTCAGTGCTTCTACTCGTACTGTGTAAATATAAAAAAGTGAATAAATTTTTACAATTATACATTCAAAGTCTATAGGTAAATTATCTGCATCTGATTTTATGGCGTTGTGAATTATATGGGCTCCGCACCCTATTCCTATTAACGGTTTTTCAAACGATAATTTTAATTTTGCAAATACGTTATTGACTCCTCGCCTAGCTGCTCCACCAAAATTACAGTTAGTGTTATCACCACAAAATGCCACGACTTTTATAGATAATTTATTGTCTGTCAACACTCGAAGCAAGTAATCAACAATAATATCCAAACTTTTACCGGGCTGATCATGGAGATCTAAAATTTTTACTTGTACCTCTTCATATGGTATAAAATAACGTACTAAGACAGGAAAAATCTTCTTGCTGCCGTGGTTAGAAGCATCGGTTGAAATTGTTATAAAGTGAGATTTATCAAGATCGCTTTTTAATTCTTCTATCCCTGCAAATGCTAAAACATTTACAACAATGGCTTTTGTTTTTGTGCGTTTGCAACCAAATTTTTGCTCAAAACATTTTTGAATTAACTTTGATGCACAATCATTGGAACGAAAACTGTGATTTTCTCGTATCGTGTGATAGGCCCAGACGCCTTCTGCCGCAGCAATATCCAAATCATTTGAAGTTGGTGCATCTGATTTCATAAAAAAATTTAACATAGACGAACTGGAAGCAGCTGCACGATCAGCATTTTTATGTTTTTCCGATCTTAAATGCTGTTCTATATCACTAGCCCCGCCATGAGAAACACTAAAGTCCGTACGACATTTTTCGCAACTAACATCCGAGGGATCACTTCGTTGCTTTATAAAAGGGTATTTTGCTTGTAAATAATTATTAAAAGTGCACTTGCGCTTCGGCATTTTTAAAATATACCACAAACACTGTCAATCTCCTGTTTGATCGAACCGAGCACTTGCCACACACGGAGATATTTTATTTATTAACTTTAAAGAATCTAGAGAAAAGATGTACGATAAATTTAATAAGTTTATATCATATTTAAAAAACAAAAGATACATAAGTATAAGTCTGCGTGTTGACATGATAAAGAAAGTTTAGGCCGATACTATAAATATCTATGAACTCAAAACAGTATAAATATAAGTCAAAAGTTTGAATTTAGGGAAAATGAAATCTAGAGAAGACAATAATAGTTTAAATTTGTCTTTAAACATCAAAAGAATTCTCTCCTCTTTCGCACTCATCGCATTTGACGCGGTCTACGAAACCAGAGCTAGTAAGTTATGCCATTTCGAAAGCATCGATGGTGAAAACGGGACAATTCAGCGTCCCGAAGTCTTCGTCCGGGACACCGGGACGGTACCCACAAAAACGAGATAGTCCCGTTCAAAACAGGACGTATGGTCACGTTAGGTATAACGTATTTTGTGTGTATACAATTTTTAAATGAACAAATAACAACTGTTTGTAATTAGACTTAATGAGTATACTTGATGTTAGTAATTAGACCTAAAATTTCTTGTGAATAGTGATGATGTTGTAAGTATGGGCTAAAGAAAGGGAGGAGGACATAGTTGTGCTTATTTTAATTGTAAAAACATCTGAAGTCAATACACGAACACGAGTTTTTTTAGATTTCCACGAGATGCTCAAAGGTAAATTTGTTGGAAGTTATTACTGAAATAGAAAAATATATTTAATTTTTCGTAATAGATGTGCTTCATGGATCGAGTCCTGCAGTCGTCCTGATTTAAGTACCAAAACCCCGGATGAGTTGTAAAAAAATTACAGGGTTTGTCAAAATCATTTCCCAAATTATCATTTTTTAAATGATCTAAAAAATAGGCTCCGGCCTCATGCTTGTCCCCAAGCACCAAACAAGCCGTTGTTTGTTGCTGTGCAAGTCAATCCAGTCCAGCAGTCTGCAGTACAAAAAGGTGTTATTTTTGTATTTTTTTTTCTGGGAGTCATACATTTGTCTTCAACTTAAATCTTTTTTTGAATTGCAGATAATTGTAGTTCACCCGATATTTCTTCAAATGATCCCAGTATATTTATCTCTGCCTTCTCTTAACAACATTAGCTAGAAAGGACAAGAAAATGTTTCTCTCCAAAGTCAATCAAACTTTGAGCCAAAACAGGTTGATCCCTTGCTGGAAACGTCTAAAGGTAATTTGTACAAATAACGAAATAAAATCACTCACAGTTCCATTACCACAACTCTGTCTTTATTAATAATTAATGTTAAAATACCGAAATAAATCCTTTTTTGTTCTTGACTTTTTATTAAGTATATAAAAATTCTCTTTTGTTTTAGATCCATATATATATATCTCAAAGAATCCAATGCGATGGCCAAAAAAACAAAATCAGTTGCCACTCAGACCTCCAGTCATTTGTCAATTAATACTCCTAGAAAGATCAGACTAAGGAAATAATTGAATGCCACGAGGAAAAGATTAAAGAGAATCACACGAAAACTCGAGAAAACGTACTAGTGTTACTGGTTTGAAATCTTTCGTATTAAAGAACGCTTGGATAAATATGTTGAGTGATAATACAGTCTCTAGACAAACAGCAGAATTTATAAAGGCTGAGATGTATGTAACATAAAAAGAGACCAAAAATACTTTATAGAATTCACAAATGTTTACTTAAATTTAAATCACTTTCAACCAAAGGCTAACAGAAATATGCAAATATCGTTTTGCTAGTAGTAGATGTAGGGTGTAAAAATAGATTTAAGCCTGCTGGTAGTGCTATGGCTGGTATATATGTGTGAGGAAGGATTAAAAGCCCATGAAAACAACCAGTGTTATACAATTTGATTCATAGTCAATCTTTTAACAAAAAAGTAAGAGATAATTTTCTTGAACGTATCAGACGTTCAAAAACAGCTGGTCTGAATGTAGTTGCTGTTGTTTCCGACATAGCTCAAATTTTGTACAATTAACTAAGTCATTAGGCATCACAACTACTTACTTACTCTTCGTTTAAATTTGAGGGTCTGCAATATCTTATATCACGCATTTTATGAAATCCATGAGGAATAGTTTATTGTCGAATAAATTTTTGATCAGTGATAATTACACATCATGGGATTATATCAAAACGCTGTATAAATAAAGTAAACATTTAAACTATGTAACTGAAGTTGTAAATAAATAGTTACCTAGACTTAATTTTTTCGAGATTTTTTTTTTAACAAAAATAAAATAACTTGTTTCAAATAAGTGTCACAGTGTACCAGAATTAAGTTGGTGCAAATCATCGATTTTATTTTTTTTATTCGCTGCAAGCTCCGTGCTGTATTTGGTTTGCAGGACTCACCATGTCAAATATCTTGGAGTACAATTGGTTAAAGCGATCATTATTGATGTCATTGCAGGTGCCGGACTTTTTCATGAAAGTATGTTTCGGTTTAAAAATGGCATCGGCTCACCTTTTCAATATGTATGACTTGCACGCAGTTAGTAAATCGCTTTGAACGGAAAATGTAGAAAAACATTGCATTATGATAAAACACTTGATATTGATCATGGTTTACTATCGAAAAGTTTGTACTTGATCAAAAGTATGTACAAAGTTTTCTTGCTCAAAAAGAGTTGTTAATATACAACCGAAACGTTATACATAATTTTGAGATCAAGAATAAACATTTGACAGTATGCCTCAAATATCAAGTATTTTATTTTTACATGTTCACTGTCATTAGAATCAAAGTTTAAAATTTCATTACATTTACTTAGGAATTTTAATTGACATATTAGCTCTTTTTTTAAAGTTATCAACGAAAGTCATAAAATTTTTTTCACAATTTACCGTAAAGTATGTAAAATAAAACTGAAATTTATTTTTATAAATTATTGACCTCGTAAAAGGAATCCTTTAACGACCGCTTGTAATCGAAATATTTTTTACTTATACAAAATTGATTATAAATAATTAAATATTTTTACTATTGTGTTGTTTTCTTCCATACGACTCACTTTAACGTACAATTTTTTTATGTTAACGCATATTCCATATAAAAAAAAAAAAGATATACTACGTGCTTTGGGGACAAAATAGAACTAGGTTAAGTCAGTTGTAATATACATACCACTATAAAAATTTGGGTTTAAGTGTAAGTTTTTCAACGTATTTACAACAATTGACCCAAAATGCGCTCCAGTCTCCTAATTTTTTATTAAAATTTCTTTATATATACCGAAATCACTAACTTTATCAATAAAAGCGACAAATTTTACAAAATTATATAGTATAATAGTTGACCAACATAATGTCCATCGTTTCATTAAATATGACATAAAATTATTACAGTTCATTATTTGGTATACAATTTTTTCACCACAATAATCAGTGGATAAGTTATGTACCATTTTGCTCATGCAAGTATCCCTAGCAAATCCCAAACCACGAAAACGAATGATTTGACGATTAAGAAAAATAATACTTCTAATCATAGGTCTCGACAGATTCCGATTACTTACCGGTAACTGCCTTAATCTTTCATTACCCATATACTTAATTAAATAATTTGACGCTGGGATTTTCGAATGATTTTAAAAATGATGTGCCCACTTTACATTAGATTTGGGGTGCTTAAAATTTAATAAGATATCCAGTTTTCCATACATAAATTAAGCAAATAAATTTAGAGGTTCTGCGTAACAAGCAAAAGTTCTGTAGGACAAAATTTCGTTTTCTGTGGCCCGATTGAGTGATCGTGATGCTGTCGTCCAACGGAAGAAAAGGTGTAAGTGATAATTTTGTCGAAAATGAGTTATTTGTACCAATCGATTCGTCAGACAATTCTGTATCCAATAGCATTTAATAATAATTGATGTAGTAATAATATAATAATTTAAAATGGATTTAGTAATAATTGAATGAAAATTTGAAAAATTGCTAATAATTTTCGTCAACGATAAAAAAAAGGATAAGTACGTGGAAATCGTGCCAGGCAGACAGCGTAAGTGCACTTACCCTTTTTTTTTACGTTAGAAAGTTGATGAGCACCACCTTAGATTCCAAAGTAGAAAAAAGGGTAAGCCAATCAACTTTAATAATTTTCTTATTCACTTCAATTGACTATTATATACGTTTGTCTTGATGTAAATTTATCGATTTTATCAGACATTTTTATTTAATTTTTCGAATACTTTAGAACAAGAAGAAAAAAAAAACAAGCAAAAATATTTAATGAATTCGTTAATAAAATAGATATACTCATACTGAGGAAAATCACTATTGGAGATGCCAGTTGAAATAAACGCAAAAATCGGCTATGAAGTAGATTGATTAAAAGAAATGTAAAATGTTAATTTAAATTTATATTCACAATTATCAATTTCTACTATTTAAGTCTACAATCACACTGACACCAATATAAGATGAAAAATTTTTCTACCATTGAATACGATGAAAACAGAAATTAGCAAAAAGTATTCAACATCACAATAATCGAGATTAAACTAAATGTTTGAACAAATTCTATTTTAGCTCTTTTGGCAGATAATAGCTTCCAGGTCCCAAAAGCCTAAGTAAAACTTCAAACCATTTGTATTATTTAATCATTTCTTCAACTTTGCCATTAAAGAAACGTGCTTAAAATTATTCCTAATGACTCTGGACAACCTAATGGAATTGTAGATACAAAAACATGTTGGAAAAATATTTTTTTTTTTTACCATCGATTTCAATAGATTATTTGAATCACCTAAGCCATTTTTTTTTATTAAAAAAATAGGTAGTCCACTGCATTGTGTGTGGATAGAGTGTAAATTTTGGTGCATTTTTTAGTTAAGAGAGAAAAAAAATGATCGTTAAATAATTATTCGTTAAATTAAAAACCGATCCCGCTTAAGTTTACAGCCGTTTTATATATTATTGTAAATAATACTTTTTAAACATTTTGAGCCATTTCTTTTTTTTCTGACATATTTAATAAGATAAATTCAGTTTTTTTTTTTCGTTGAAAGCAATTTATTAATAAACAAGCTCACGTGTGTTAATACTATGTCAATACTGTATCAATTTTTTTGACAAATATAAAAGGGGATGAAAAAAAAAAATTCACACATAAGGCCAAAAATGCACTGGAAAGGAGATGTTTGGAAAAATGAAAAAAAAAACAGTCATTTTTTCAAAAATCGATAAATTACATAATATTACCGCAATAACTCAGATTGTGTGTAACAATCAGCACATTTTTTAAACTATTAATAATTGTTTATAAATGCGTCACAACGAAAATATTCATTATCAGGGAAGAAGAGCCTCGTTGTTTATAACGGCAGAAAAACAGAAATGATTCTTATCTTTGATGAGAAGAAATTGGCAGGAAAGAAATTTTATCATTGTGATGTTATCATGTTATTCAAAATATAAAAAAACCTATCAACGTTGTTTACGCATATTTTGTACGGTACATAATTTAGGCAGAATATAAGGATGCGGGATACTAAAAAATTTTGTTAAAATCTAAGAGGACACGATTATAAGATTACCATTTTTCTACTACTGAAAATGAAATTTTCTACTATTTCAAAAGATTTGAACTTTTCTTGTTGTCATGTACAGCGAATTCAACGATAAACGTTAAATTCATCTTATACTTAAGTATTCCAGAAAGTTCTAGAAAGGCGTAGTTAAAAGTTGACGCATTCTTCGATTGCGTTATGATACAACATGAAATGTACCACACGGCTCTAAGGCTTAATGCCGTGTTTTAGGCTCGTCCACATGATTTGAGGCTCCCTTGACAATAACCAAAAATATTTGCCTCATGTATCAGAATATAAACTGCGTTTAAATCAACTTTATGATTTTTATTGATCATTAATGATAAATACAAGTTTGGCCTTAAATTAAAATACATATATTTTTTAACATTGATTTGGCCTAGTGTTTTGCCAACAGCTAATAATACATGTCCATCTAATTTATTATAAAATTATTTTCATTATTTTTGATGTGTAGATTAATAAGACAGTCACTGTATCGGTTGACTAAAACAAGAAGATTATTTAATGTTTTATCTGATCGTTAACAATTATTTAAAGTAACGAAATTTACATCCATAGAGTCACGCAAATTGTTTTAAGAATTACAACTTTACAAGAAAATATCCTAAAAATTATAAATTGTTTTTGAATAAATAAAATTAACAAAATTTTCCAAAGCAGTGTTGATAGATATATTCAGGAAAAAAAATAAAAGTTTTTTTGTCTCCCTTAAAGCACAAGAAAAACAGATAGTTATTACGTTCCTGACTATGTACAAAAGGAACTGTATCCCTACAGAGAGAGAGAGAGAGTTGCACACGGTACTACAGAATGTACTTATAGCTTATAGCTATCGTAATGCAAGAAGCACACGCCACCAGCACTCAGTGCTCTCAGATGTGACTGGCAAACTTGCGGGAAATTCAAATTGGCTATATGGAGCAAGACGCAAAACCCCAGATAACTCGACAACATTTCATACACCATAACTTGATAAATTAATCCTAAGCTATTTAACCCAATAACCCAACGCGCCTAAAAGCAGTATCACAAGCTTTATTCATTAATAAATTACATTAAACAATAACGCAAGCACCAATCCCCACACAACCCGGAGCGCTTACTGGCCGCTTTGTTTATTAATTGAATAAATAAAATAACACAAGCGCCAATCCCCACACAACCCAGGGCGCTTACTGGCCGCTTTGTTTTTTAAAATGATAAATAAAATAACACAAGCGCCAATCACCACACAACCCGGGGCGCTTACTGGCCGCTTTGTTTTTTAAAATAATAAATAAAATAACACAAGCGCCAATCACCACACAACCCGGAGCACTTACTGGCCTCTTTGTTTTTTAATATGATAAATAAAATAACACAAGCGCCAATCACCACACAACCCGGGGCGCTTACTGGCCGCTTTGTTTTTTAATATAATAAATAAAATAACACAGGCGCCAATCACCACACAACCCGGGGCGCTTACTGGCCGCTTTGTTTATTAATTGAATAAATAAAATAACACAAGCGCCAATCACCACACAACCCGGGGCGCTTACTGGCCGCTTTGTTTTTTAAAATAATAAATAAAATAACACAAGCGCCAATCACCACACAACCCGGAGCACTTACTGGCCTCTTTGTTTTTTAATATGATAAATAAAATAACACAAGCGCCAATCACCACACAACCCAGGGCGCTTACTGGCCGCTTTGTTTTTTAATATAATAAATAAAATAACACAGGCGCCAATCACCACACAACCCGGGGCGCTTACTGGCCGCTTTGTTTATTAATTGAATAAATAAAATAACACAAGCGCCAATCCCCACACAACCCGGGGCGCTTACTGGCCGCTTTGTTTTTAATATAATAAATAAAATAACACAAGCGCCAATCACCACACAACCCGGGGCGCTTACTGGCCGCTTTGTTTATTAATTGAATAAATAAAATAACACAAGCGCCAATCCCCACACAACCCGGGGCGCTTACTGGCCGCTTTGTTTTTTAATATGATAAATAAAATAACACAAGCGCCAATCACCACACAACCCGGGGCGCTTACTGGCCGCTTTGTTTTTTAAAATGATAAATAAAATAACACAAGCGCCAATCACCACACAACCCGGAGCACTTACTGGCCGCTTTGTTTTTAATATAATAAATAAAATAACACAAGCGCCAATCACCACACAACCCGGGGCGCTTACTGGCCGCTTTGTTTTTTAATATGATAAATAAAATAACACAAGCGCCAATCACCATACAACCCGGGGCGCTTACTGGCCGCTTTGTTTTTTAATATGATAAATAAAATAACACAAGCGCCAATCACCACACAACCCGGGGCGCTTACTGGCCGCTTTGTTTTTTAAAATGATAAATAAAATAACACAAGCGCCAATCACCACACAACCCGGAGCACTTACTGGCCACTTTGTTTTTTAATATGATAAATAAAATAACACAAGCGCCAATCACCACACAACCCGGGCCGCTTACTTGCCACTCTGTTTATTAATTAAAAAAATAATTAACGCAAGTGCCAATTACCACACATTCCAGAGCGCTAGATGATGATTTTGAAAATTAATAAAATTTATAAAGTCATAACACGAATGCCCATCACCAAACTATAAAGAGCACTTTCTAGTTGCGTAAAACTTTTTTTATCATTTGATGCTTTCTTCAAACAAATAATGCAACCAGTAAGCGCCCCGGGTTGTGTGGTGATTGGCGCTTGTGTTATTTTACTTATTATATTAAAAAACAAAGCGGCCAGTAAGCGCTCCGGGTTGTGTGGTGATTGGCGCTTGTGTTATTTTATTTATTATATTAAAAACAAAGCGGCCAGTAAGCGCCCCGGGTTGTGTGGTGATTGGCGCTTGTGTTATTTTATTTATCATATTAAAAAACAAAGCAGCCAGTAAGCGCCCCGGGTTGTGTGGGGATTGGCGCTTGTGTTATTTTATTTATTCAATTAATAAACAAAGTGGCCAGTAAGCGCTTCGGGTTGTGTGGTGATTGGCGCTTGTGTTATTTTATTTATCATATTAAAAAACAAAGCGGGCAGTAAGCGCCCCGGGTTGTGTGGTGATTGGCGCTTGTGTTAGTTTATTTATCATATTAAAAAACAAAGCGGCCAGTAAGCGCCCCGGGTTGTGTGGGGATTGGCGCTTGTGTTATTTTATTTATTAAATTAATAAACAAAGCGGCCAGTAAGCGCCCCGGGTTGTGTGGTGATTGGCGCTTGTGTTATTTTATTTATTATATTAAAAACAAAGCGGCCAGTAAGCGCCCCGGGTTGTGTGGGGATTGGCGCTTGTGTTATTTTATTTATTCAATTAATAAACAAAGCGGCCAGTAAGCGCCCCGGGTTGTGTGGTGATTGGCGCTTGTGTTATTTTATTTATTATATTAAAAACAAAGCGGCCAGTAAGCGCCCCGGGTTGTGTGGGGATTGGCGCTTGTGTTATTTTATTTATTCAATTAATAAACAAAGCGGCCAGTAAGCGCCCCGGGTTGTGTGGTGATTGGCGCTTGTGTTATTTTATTTATTATTTGAAAAAACAAAGCGGCCAGTAAGCGCCCCGGGTTGTGTGGTGATTGGCGCTTGTGTTATTTTATTTATCATATTAGAAAACAAAGCGGCCAGTAAGCGCCCCGGGTTGTGTGGTGATTGGCGCTTGTGTTATTTTATTTATTATATTAAAAAACAAAGCGGCCAGTAAGCGCCCCGGGTTGTGTGGTGATTGGCGCTTGTGTTATTTTATTTATTATATTAAAAACAAAGCGGCCAGTAAGCGCCCCGGGTTGTGTGGGGATTGGCGCTTGTGTTATTTTATTTATTCAATTAATAAACAAAGCGGCCAGTAAGCGCCCCGGGTTGTGTGGTGATTGGCGCTTGTGTTATTTTATTTATTATTTTAAAAAACAAAGCGGCCAGTAAGCGCCCCGGGTTGTGTGGGGATTGGCGCTTGTGTTATTTTATTTATTCAATTAATAAACAAAGCGGCCAGTAAGCGCCCCGGGTTGTGTGGTGATTGGCGCTTGTGTTATTTTATTTATTATATTAAAAACAAAGCGGCCAGTAAGCGCCCCGGGTTGTGTGGGGATTGGCGCTTGTGTTATTTTATTTATTCAATTAATAAACAAAGCGGCCAGTAAGCGCCCCGGGTTGTGTGGTGATTGGCGCTTGTGTTATTTTATTTATTATTTTAAAAAACAAAGCGGCCAGTAAGCGCCCCGGGTTGTGTGGTGATTGGCGCTTGTGTTATTTTATTTATTATTTTAAAAAACAAAGCGGCCAGTAAGCGCCCCGGGTTGTGTGGTGATTGGCGCTTGTGTTATTTTATTTATTATTTTAAAAAACAAAGCGGCCAGTAAGCGCCCCGGGTTGTGTGGTGATTGGCGCTTGTGTTATTTTATTTATTATTTTAAAAAACAAAGCGGCCAGTAAGCGCCCCGGGTTGTGTGGTGATTGGCGCCTGTGTTATTTTATTTATTATTTTAAAATACAAAGCGGCCAGTAAGCGCCCCGGGTTGTGTGGTGATTGGCGCTTGTGTTATTTTATTTATTCAATTAATAAACAAAGCGGCCAGTAAGCGCTCCGGGTTGTGTGGGGATTGGTGCTTGCGTTATTGTTTAATGTAATTTATTAATGAATAAAGCTTGTGATACTGCTTTTAGGCGCGTTGGGTTATTGGGTTAAATAGCTTAGGATTAATTTATTAAGTTATGGTGTATGAAATGTTGTCGAGTTATCTGGGGTTTTGCGTCTTGCTCCATATAGCCAATTTGAATTTCCCGCAAGTTTGCCAGTCACATCTGAGAGCACTGCCAGCACTTTTTGCACACGAACGTATATCCCAGCTGTGGATAAATTCGGATGCTCAACGCTGGTACTGGCAGAATCGGCTCCAGTAGAGCAACGGAGGAATCTTACTTACCTACAAGGAGTCAGAATTCCGCCGATTACCAACTATACCATGGCTGACAGTGAGTTTTACTTTTTTTAAATTTTTAAATTGTGTATTCATTGAAATATTCAGCGTTAAAGAAGAATTTTTTCGTACTTACAGACTGAATATTTTATTCTCAATGAATGTCAGAGTAATTCATTTATTACTTTGGTACACATAAAATATACAGTTTTCGATTTTAATTATACGCTAATCACTATAATAGTGGTATAGCTGAAAAAAAAAATTTAAACATTTTTTTTTTTTTTTCTCATTTTAATTTTTGTAAAATTACTAACTTTCGAATCAAGCGGTTGTTTTGCACACGGTACTAAAATAATAAGTTGTACCCACATAACGTATCTATCTACGCATACTTACTAATCCAGGGAATGCTACATTAATAGAAAGAATTTCTTGTAGTTGATGAATGGTCCATTAACTATGATTCACGACTTTGAATTTACGTGAAATAAGTATTCGCTGACAGTTTAGATGCCGTTGGTTATAGTTAATGAACATGTATTTGATGTCATAATCAATTTTTTTTGTAAATGTTAATACTTGATTCACTAACTGGTAACGATTGAGTACACAATTTAAATCTACATTTGTTAATAGTTAATGACTGTGACTTAAATACAAGGAATGTTCTTCAAACGGTATAATGATTTGATGTTATGCTATTTTACAAACTCACAGTAGCAGGATGGTATTATACGGTTTATTTGTTCATAACGCACGTTGTTCAACTTCATAATAAACAAATATATTACATCAAAGAAACTTAAGCAGTTACTTAAATAGAAGAAATTTTCGAGTTAAATAAAATAGTATATTACGTCACAAGGCGCTCAGCGCGACAACGTCAACTTTTAATGATATATACTTCTAACAATTATTTAATCGAAACGTAATGATTAAATTTCAGTGTCTTAATTTAATTAAACAGATATTTTTAATTTTTATTCAACATACGAAATACAAGATTTCTTCCAAATTATACTTTTGAATTTCCTTACTTAGAATCATCCTAAGACAATCACGTATCAAATAAAAGGTTTAAGTCATACGTGACATTTTTCGTTTTAAGAAAGAAATAAGTAAATTTTTATGGCAAAGAGGTTGAACTAGCTCATGGCTAGTGGCTGCCTGTCTTATAGATTTTTTGTGTTACTTATAAGTCATGTTAATTTTGGATGGTTACTACTAGATGGGCCACCTTTCGAGAGCAAAGAACATTACTTATGTGTAACACTGCCATACATTAATCCGTATTATGGCACCTATGTTAACTAAATGTTGCCAAATAAAAATTACATTCAATTCTATACATTAATTAAGTCTGTAGCAATTAAGTATTCGCTGCGAGCAAGTCACCAGAACAAACACCGAGCCCCAGGAACTCTTTATTCTTGCCTTGGTTAGATGCAAACTCTACTCTTCGTATTAAGGGTGTAGTAAAGGTTCAATGGTAGAGAAACGCCCAAAGTAGGAAAATATATTAAAAAATTTGACATAGGATTCGAAATGTTCGTTGAATATAAAAAAGATAGAATGATTTAGACTCATCTAAGAGCTAAAAATAAAACCCTATTGTAGATTTATATGTACAGTAATATTTAAAATTCGATGAAATTTTAGCGCAGTTCTTAATTATTCAGAAAGTACATGGATGTAGTATTGCAGAATTAAAAATACGGTTGTACTAAAAAATTTATGTTCTTGCATCAATAGTTAGTCGATATATAATATCAGTTATGTATAAAATTCAACATAATTAGTCATTATGTACTTTCAATACTATTATAAAACAGATCATTCACATAAGAAAACATTATAATCTTCTTATATTTCAGAAAAAGAGAGCTGTGGTTGCTGTTTGACTACCAAAAAAAAAAGTGACTGCACTGCAAAACAACAAGACTGCAAATGCTGCGATTCATCCCACGGTACATACATAATAACATATGCATAGTGAATTGTAGGAATTATCTACTTTACTTTCTCTTATACTTGCCCTTAAAACCTTTTGATCGATAAATCATAGACATACAAAAAAAGTGCAACTCACATTTTAATTTATTTCCTTACTTTTTGTATTCATTATATGGGTAATTTTTTTTTAACTAGATAAGTCCACTGCTTGCAAGTGTGGGTCTGACTGCAAGTGCTGCGGCGATTGCAAGTCCAAGGCCGGTCATTCGGGGAAATCCAGCTGTTGCTGCACCAAATCCGGGGATTGCGAGTGCTGCCCCGCTTGTGGAGGTTCATGAATATTAATCTGGAAAGGCTTGAAGTCAGAAATTTTTATTAAACGAATAATTGATTTTTAAATACTTATTTCCAGGAAAATCCACTGCTTGTAACTGTGGGTTTGACTGCAAGTGCTGCGGCGATTGCAAGTCCAAGGCCGGTCATTCGGGGAAATCCAGCTGTTGCTGCACCAAATCCGGGGATTGCGAGTGCTGCCCCGCTTGTGGAGGTTCATGAATATTAATCTGGAAAAGCTTGAAGTCAGAAATTTTTGTTAAACGAATAATTGATTTTTAAATATTTATTTCTAGAAAAATCCGCTGCTTGCAAGTGTGGGTCTGACTGCAAGTGCTGCGGCGATTGCAAGTCCAAGGCCAGTGATTCGGGGAAGTCTAGCTGCTGCTGCACCAAATCCGGGAATTGCAAGTGCTGCCCCGATTGTGGAGGTTCGTGAGGATTAATGTGAACGAGCTTGATGCCGGGAATTTTCATTAAACGCAGAATTGATTTTTAAATACTTATTTCCAGGAAAATCCACTGCTTGTAACTGTGGGTTTGACTGCAAGTGCTGCGGCGATTGCAAGTCCAAGGCCGGTCATTCGGGGAAGTCCAGCTGCTGCTGCACCAAATCCGGGAATTGCAAGTGCTGCCCTGCTTGTAAAGGTATGTGTGCGTTTTCCTACAAGCATTTAACATCAGAGATTTTCATCATATACGTTATTAATACGTGCTTTCAATTGCAGCTTCCAAAGGGATTTGTACTTAGGATGGCCCGAATGACGCAATTGTTTTAACTACTTATGTAATACGCTCATACTACAATTGATATTAGTGTTTTCGTTTCTTTTATTTTGTACTATAATCTTATGTATTACGTTGAAGTAAATAAGACTATTAAGATTGTAATAAAATAATTCTTGATGATTCAATCTTTTTCAAATATTTTCATGCAGATGATTGAGGGTAGTACGTCTGTGAATATACGGCGGTTGACAAATAAATGCAGACTTTCTCAACCTCTTTTACAAGGGTGGCTTATTATGCCTATATACATAATACACTACATAATAGCTAAAATGTAATACAAGTAATTCTCTTATTTCTTGATTTACTTGTTATTTATTGACAGTTTTATAATTGATACCTATACATATGCATAATTAACATCACTACCTACTGACTACGATTAGATTTTAGGTAGAATCGCGAACGCTGAAGCTTAGTACCAAATTTGTCAGCATGAAACATTGGATCTAATGCAAACAGTTTTATTTTAATTCAGTTCAGTTTTTTTTTTATTTGGTGATTTATAGAACCAGTATTTTCTACAAGACATTTGTATACTTTATAAAGGACGAACTATTTTAGAGAGATTACTGCATTATCATCATTACAAAGTTAAAATTCCTTTTATACTAGCCAGGCAAGGTTATTTAGCTTATCAGATGTACCTTATAGGTTACTACCTGCCCAGACAAAACGTGCTATTTGTCTGATAAACTTCGTTACTCTCGTTTTTTTCGGATCTTCTGTCAATTTTTTTTCTCGAATACGTTTTTCCCAATACACTACCAAACGAAAATAGAATAGTAATTAATTGTAAAATAGAACCGTTTCCATTAGCACATTATGGTATGGAGTTAGATTCGCCGTATAAAGAGTTTTATTAAAGAAACACAAAATTTGGTTTTTATTAGAGTAAATTATTGAGTACTCAACTGACTAATCACAAGTCATGAATTGTTAAAAAAAAAATGTTTTTAGCAAAATCCCATGAGATTCAACAAGAGGTTCAAAACTTTAAAATCCCACTGGTCAAAATTTTAATTTTAAAAAGTATTTTTTATGGATAGATTGATTTCGTTTGTACAATAGTATTTTATGTATTTCTTTGTTTATATTATTCAAGACTTGAGAGGCTGCATAGATTTAGATCTTTGTTTTAAATTTAGTTTTAATTTTCTTATTGTTACGACCCACATACTCCACATAAATAATTTCTTTCTTAGTTAACTTCACTTTATCTACAACATACTATTACTTTTTTTCACTTATTACTATGACACGAGATGAAGTTGATTGAAATGTTGAGATATCTTTGCTGACTAAAGTTTAAGAAATGTCTGTGGCCGAAGCATTTCATGATGTCTTTATTTTCTTAAGTCAATGTAAAATATATTAACTTGTATCGTGACTGAAAAGTAACAGTAGATATCATAAGTCACGGAAAAAGTATTATGATTTGGAGGATTTTTTAAATATTGTAGAAAAAAAAGTACGTATTTGATTAATTTAAGGATTGGTAATCAGATCAAGTGAGCACTGAAGCTGTGCTGCTACGCCTTAGATATGCTGGACGAGCAAGCCAGAGTACTGGAACTTCCAGTAAGGTCGAAGTTAAGCTGAGATATATCTTTACGCGAATTTAGAAGTTTTTTCTGATCCGAAGTTTTGAAAGCACTGAAAAGTAATTTGGAATTTAGAATTATGCCAAGTAGAGCACATTGATCTCGAAAGGGCAAAGTAAAAAAAAATAATAAAAGCCGTTCATAGAGAAGCAAAGCAGTACTGTTACATAAAGTTGTCTTAATACGGAAGCGTAACATAAATTTCTTTCCTAAACGTATCAATTTAAGAATCATATTCGGTTAAGCCCACATTGCAATTGCAGTACCTGTTATATTCTATGTGCTACATTTAATTCCTTTGCATATTTTAATTTTCTTGAACATTTAATTTTCTGTGCTACATAATTTATAGAAATTACAGATACGTTTATCAGAGAACTCTATTTTATTTCTGAACTATAGAAAACGTATTTATATCACGTTTATCTCAACAAGTAATTTTTCGTTTATCACAAAGCTTCCTCTATGAGAAAGCAATCAGTTATTGCCCTCCATGTCATACATCGGGTAGCTTGAATTTAATAAAAATTTTTAATACCGATGAAAAACTTGTGATTTCTTTTAGTTTTGTGACTGAATAACGAGTATATTTGGAAATATAGTGTATCATTTCTGATTACAGTGTAATGGCTTTTCGTATGAACCGACTCACTGTAAAATTAAATCTCTGGTAAAGGAGCTTAAAATTTCTGGAGCAGATAGAAGTTTGAAGTATTTTGACTTAAAATTTTTCAATGATACATAAAGTGTTGAATCAAATGCTTCAAAGAACTTGAAAGACGTTTTTTCATGAAAAATTATTTTTTATTGTCTGATATATACCAACTACAAGAGTAAGCCTTTTATAAGGATTAAATTAAGCTCTATTATCAATATCCTACATCCCATGACTTAGCTAAGAATAATTTAAAACGTGCTTCTGCCGACAACAGATGTTTTGGAAGCTGCACTCAGAAAAATCCAGATGCTGCTCATTACTTAGATTTCACAGATTTTGAGCAGCAGTCAGATTTCTTTGGAGCGGTGGACTTTGATTGACTGCAACAGCTACAGCACTCGCAGTCAGACCCACACTTGCAGACAGTAGATTTATCTGGACGAAAAAAAAAAAAGTCATACGTTAATCTTTGTAGTGACATTTCATACGCTGAAACGATTTTTAATTCACTAATACACACCTCCACAAGCAGGGCAGCACTTGCAATCTCCGGATTTGGCGCAGCAGCAGCTGGCCCTCTCCGAATCACCGGCCTTGGACTTGCAATCGCCACAGCACTTGCAGTCAATACCACACTTGCAGGTGGCCGATTTATCTGAAAAAGCATATGTATAAGTCATGAACTCACGGATCGATGGAGGGTACCAAAAATATTAAAATTCAGTCGTCAGTATTACCTTTGCAAGCTGCGCAGCACTTGCAAGTTTCGGTGCAGTTGCAAGCTTTTTTTGAAGCTGATCCAGCCTCGGACTTACTACAACTGTCGCAGCACTTGCAATCGCCTCCACATTTGCATGCTTGAGTCTTATCTGTAATGCAAAAAACGAATATTTTGTCCACTTATCTCTTGTAAACTTTTTCCTTTATTATTGGGATAAACTGGAAATAGGAAAATTTCATATGCTATACCGTGGCATGAATTGCAGCATTTGCAGTCTTGTTGCTGTGCAGTGCAGTCACACTTCTCAGTGGTTGAGCAGCAGCTTGTCTTGTCTAGAAAAACAAAAATTAAAAAACTTTTATCTTGAAAAATATTTATATAACAGGTGTAAAAAACTATTTCCGTTCTTTGCCGTAAGCAAAATATATTTAGTATTCGTGATTATATGAGTTTCCGCTATACTTTTATTGTCAGTCATAAAATTATCATAGATGTTAACGTTACGTGAGATAACGATGTATCTTGCACATAACACACGAAGCATAAAATATCTTCTTGTCTTCCTATAATATGATCTTGAAATTACAAAAGTGTCATTCAAACGTTCAAATTCTTATCTATCATCTTATTTCATCATTTTTGAAGTATTTGTTGTACGAATATCACTCACGACAGAGAGCGTAAAATATTATTTAAGATTTAAAAAATTGTCAAGTATGATGTCAATAAAAGACTCAAAGTATTAAAAACAAATTTAAAATAATTGAAGATAATTGAGTGCATAAATAGTATTGTTGTAATATAGATGAATCGTTTTCTTTGCAAATAATCAACAAAACTGGTTTGAATTACGGTACTAACGTTAATTTATTCAAGAATAGCTAGTAAAAGGCTATTGTATTGCTCCAAGAACGTCGGAAATTCCAATCATTGAATGCAGTATCATAATAATCATGGTATTCCCCGAAGCGTAGATATGTGTGCGTCCGCTCGCAACATACGTACGTATATTTATTTTAGTATCGCGTGCAGAACAAGCGCCAAAGTTTAAAAGTACGAATAGTTTGTAATTGTGTGGACAGAATCAATGCAAGAGAATATGTATGCACAATCATTGAAACGAATTGAAACTTTAAAACTGTTGAGCTTTCCAATATGGTATCGCGATGAAACTATCACAGAATTTTCATGCAATCAGTTCCAACATATAATTTAAAAAAGTGTGTAATGAAAATAAGAAAAAATTATTATTTTAATCAAAAAGTGTAATAAAAACACTTTGAAATAATTTTTAAATCAAGAAAATTTTTTAATTTTAAATAACACATTAATGACGCAAAAAAAATTTTTTAAAGCAATTAAAGTATAATATGTTACTCACAATCAGCCATTGTAGTCCCAGAAAATTGGATGCTTTGTAGGTAAATAAGATTCCTCCGTTGCTCTACTGGAGCCGATTCTGCCAGTACCAGCGTTGAGCATCCGAATTTATCCACGGCTGGGATATACGTTCGTGTGCAAAAAGTGCTGGTGGCGTGTGTATCTCGCCTGGAACAAGCTACTGTGGTACCGTGTGCATTGCTCTACGTCCTCTCTGGGCAGGGATGGTTCCTTTTGTACACAGCCAGGGGCGTAACTACCTGTTTTTTCTCTATTGATTTTCATGTACTCAACCCTCTTTCGAAACACTTTGATTTCATTTTTTGTAAATTCAAAGACGTGAGTCGTAGTAATCCACCATCGTCGTTTTTGCTTACAGGCACTTTTGCGTTGCTTCAGATAATTTTTTTTTCATTTGATGGACCACTATACGGATCACTACTCCGTTTATTATATATTTTTTTTTCTTCATGTACGCTTCAATTATTATACGTGGATTTTGGTAATTAATTAAGTTGGATACACGAGTACATATTCGTGTGAGGGCAGTGAAGATGATTAAATATCTAGATATTTGTTGATTCCGAAGCAAGATTGAATTCATATTAATTTTTTAAAATCCATACATCATCAAATCAGAATAGATGTATTTTATTACTGAAAAGGTTCATAAAAATTTGCTTTGTTGTCAAGGGAGCGATAAATTGCGTATACGAGCCTGGACGGCTGTGCTTGGCAGTAGGGACGCGTGGTATACGTTACATCACTGTGTACTTATACGATAACGCGAATGAGCCACCGTTGAACTACGCTTTTACAGAAACTTCTCGAATTTATTAACTAATAAAAATTTCATGAAGTTTCTATGGGTAGGCAGTATTTAAATGTTTTATTCATATGCTTAAATTAAAAGTTTTACGTACTCGTATTACAAAAATCCTAAAATATATAAAAATTTAAGTAACTGAAAAAAAATTGATACTTTTAAAATTTTTGATTAAGTCTAGTTATACGTTTGAAATAGTATCTCATGATTTATGTATTAGGACGTAACAGCTTGGCTATTAATATTCATTTCAAGAGAGTTGCATCAGTGACGTCGATGGAATTTCCTTTTATTCTTTGAATTACATCACAATGATAACGTTTCTATTTATCGAATCCCCTCTCTCAGATCATGAGAGTTTCTGGTTTTCCTATTGAATTACGAAGAAATTTGACTGTTCGTCGTTTCTCGAGTAGTACACATACTTCTGTTTCTTCAACGGAGTGGTGATGACATCAGCTTACATACGCATCGGAATGACTCGGAAAGTTGTTCGGAAGATTACGTATAAGCGAAGCTTTTGTATTGAACATTTTGTCTAAAAATGTGATGTAAAAAATCGAAATAGAGTAAAACGATTTTTCGGAAATTTTGAAACGAATTCAGACGATTAAATTGTTATGAAGGCACTTTATGGAGAAAAAAGTTTCATTTCAAAATAAGCTCTACAACTTTTGTACTACATATTTTGTTGTAAAATTTGAATTTATTTCCATAACAGGCCAAAAACATTTTTTTCATTGTTTTCGTATCATAAGAAAAAAGAGGAATTGACGCATATTCTTGACATTTATAAGAATAATTCAAGTCCAGACTTGGTGAGATTCATTGAGAATTGGATGAGAAAGACGTAAAATCAGATGTCAAGCAAACAATACATTATCTGATTTTTTGCCTTTTCTTTCTTAGACTGCAATGGGTTGTACTAAAATTAATGTTGAATTGTTCTATGATGAGCAAAAAAAATGAATTACAGCAAGTAAAAGCAATTAATCATAAAGATAGGAAGCCGATTCATCTAATGCCAACTAATAACAATCTCTCTCTCTCTCCTTCTCTTACTCTGACGTAAGCTTTAGGAGGTAAAGGGGTAAGCATCGTACGTTGAGTATATTGGTGGTGATTCAGTTAGGATATTAAAAAAAGTATTTGGACATTGATTAAGAAATTTTTTGATACTGCCTTTTCTATAAGGACATTTACTAAGCCGATCTCGAACAATAAGCTTGTAATAATCGGTTTTCCTCGAAAAAGTGAAAATAAATTTCTGTTATTAAGCATTTATTTTTGCCCATTCTTACACCATTGATACCAATGGTAAGACTTTTGCTCGAAAGCTTTATTAAATAAACAATAAATTACAAGCCACACATTGCTTTACGCACTGCACTCAGATTTGTATTATAACAGGTAATTTAATATTTATGAAATAAGGTATTTAAAAAAATTTTTTTCTTTTGCGGTAAATCTAAGTAAGCATTTTTTTAAAATTTTGTATCCTTTGTGTTTTGTACTATACCTTACGACGGCATAAATCTAATCATATCCACCTTTCACGTCATTTCCATTTCGGTTCCGTAGCTATTTTACTATTTGGAATTTTATTCCTTCTTTGTTAAATGACTATAGCATCCGAGACCTCGCGTTGATTGAACAGTAATAACTACAGTCTTCATGTAATCTACATTTTTTAGTTTTAACTTTTACAATCTTTACTTCGACCTTTTAACTTCATGTATTATGCGGCACCCATCTGATTGCCTAGCCTCTGATTCTCGCTTTCGCATGAAACAACAAAAGCATTAGTAATAATCTAGGGATAAATTTGAACTGAATACTGAATCATGATTGTACAGCTCAAAACTTGGGGAAAAAAAGTTAATTTGTCACAAGCAGACAACTTTATAAATAATTTAAAATTTTGATCTGAAAAATTTTATAAGCTTTCTAAAAATACGTTATTTGCCATTGGATTCGACAAAAATTAGTAATTACTCGTAAAATATGTTTCTAAACAAAAAATAAAATACCTAATCCGGAAATTACTACCTAATCTGGAAATTTATAGTTCTCAGATCAATATATTAAAAACGATATGGAAAAAAGCTCTCAGTGAGGGTCACTTCTAACACGGTGACAAAGATCCGTATCTTCTTGTGGCACACATTGCGAATTGTATATGAAGGCTACTCCAATTACCAATGTTGACCACATTGTGTTGCCATAGGTAACAGAGGATTGCGTGGTTTAAAGTAAGTACTAGTATGACCAGAGTTCCACGATAAATGGTTCGTAAAATAACGTTACTTTTTGAAAAATTAGAGGAAAAGTTACTCATTGTTGAAAACAACTGATGAAAAAATGTAATGGAACTCCAGATTCGTTAAAGGTCAAAAATTTAAAATAGTCATTTGAAATACTTTCATACATAAATAATTGTGCAATAGATAAAACATTAGCGTTGTATAAAATTCATAAATGATATAAACTTATAGATACCTACTCTCTTCAACTGAATTAGTAAAATTTATTGATTGGTCGTACATTTTCACTAAAAAAGTTGTTAAAATTAGGTCTTTAAGAACTATGGTCTAATAACTGAAAAAATTAGTGCAAATCTTAATTTTAATGATAAATTAATCAAGTACTCCTGAAATATTAATAACTGTTTGTTGAAAAATCTGTGATGAGATTAATTTTACCGATTTTTTAGTATAAATGGCGTTTGCTGACGAATTCAACAGATTTTTCAAATAAACGAATAAGACGTCCAACGTAGATTTTTCAAGTGATTTTATGAAAGTGATTTTTTCAGAAAATTTACGTAAAAAGTGTGTATTAAAAAAAAAAATTTTTCATAATTATTGACCAATACTAAATATTTCTGTATGCATTCATTTTTTTGTTGTCAAAATGTTGAAATCAAAGAGACTTCTGCATCGGAAAAAACTGTCAAGTCAATCAATCATCTTGGTGAATCAACTGTTGCCATGACGAACGGCGAAAAAAAAGCATTTGGAATCGAAGTAGAATACCTTGAATCTCCTGTCAAATCGGAAAACGATAAAAATAATTACAGGTTATTTTTATATTATGTTATTAATTGAGCACCACTTATTCGATTCAGTATGTTTGAAAATTATTTTTTAAGTTGAGTGAGAATCCTACGTACCAGTATACAATTATGTATACATCAGCTGCGTTTATTGCAGAGCCATAGCTGTTAACTTATCTGAAAATATATTATAAAGAAGTTCATAACCTCGAAACAAGTTTTTTGTTCATCAATTAATCTCAAAATCTATAAATTATTTAGTTGATACCTCGTTTTTAACTGAGAATCTGGATTGAAAAATCCACTCAACAGTCAAAACGGAATCTGAGTTTGTGATTAAGGTAAACATTTTTGAAAGTCCTTGATTCGATGAAAAAAACTATCTTGTAAAGCATCAGAATTGTTATTTAATTTTTATTCTCAATTTTACAATCTGATCAATTTCTAAAAATAAACAAACAAAAACCCTATACTTCTCCAATAGTTATGGTCGTTATCGTTCCAAACTTGGTATAAGCACGGAAAATACCTTAGCAATGCCAATGAGCATCCCAGTATTTGTAAAGTTTATTATTGTTCTTGAATATTATTTAATGACAAAAAGATACGGTACAAATGATAACTGTATGAGGAAAAATCTTCGAAAACTTGATTTTTTAATAAATGTTTTTCTTCAAAGCTTAGTAGCGAAAGTAGTAGTGATAGTACTGAGAATTCCTTACTTTTAATGAAAACTCTTTGAATTTAAGTAATAAGGTTGCCCTGTGGAAATATACAATTTTGAACAAATTTCAGCTTAATTAGATGTAACTACTTGATTTGTTTTTTAATTCTGTTGTGTATATATATAAAATCCATACATCTTATATTATGTTACTACTAAATTATTAATCATAATTTATGACTATATGAAAAAATACCAATTAGTACACAGTCAAATTATCATTTAAGTGATTACTTTATTAAGGTCATACATTTGTGTTGATTCTAGAAATTTACACTGGTGTTAATAATTATTTGACTATTTTTATTAATAATGACATATTCCATACGAAAGTATGATTTGTGATAGATACTCTTTTTGAATGTTCATGTATGAGTCAAGTGAAATTTCTGCCGAAGTACAGTTGTCAATGTCTGTATTAGTGAATGATTTATCGTTAGGATGCAATGTAACAATACTATGAGCCTTGTAGGCCTCTCTTTATAATTCAGTTATGTGAGTGTATGAAATAACTTTTCTGAAAATATTTTGCTTGCTTACATCATCTCATATGGATTTTAGTCTTATTATGACATAATCTGAAAGTAATATTCGGTACATCATTAGGAGTGGTACCTTTAGAAAAATTTTTCAAAACTTTCTTCATTTGTTTCCATTTTGGGTTATACATACTAGTAATGAATAAATCAGGTTTTCTGAATTTCCGCTATTGCTATTGCATTTTGGTAACTTTTTTGCATATACTTTGCACCACGAATAAATGTTAAAGGTAAAATGAAAATATTCCCTACTTTACTATTTTTCAAATTTTTTAATTATTTGATGCATTACGCATTATATGATCTATGAGACCTTGGCAATATTAAATCCTCAACATTTTATGATCATTACCATTATTGTTATTTCGCTTCATTATTTGTGTTAGTATTTTAATATGTTGCTTGGATAACTTAAAACATTTCATTTTAAACGTTTTTCTACAGAAGTGAAGTCATCATCATGTGTACATATATATATATATATATATATATCTAAATATATATAATTGACTGTGAGAATTATTATCAGAATTGTTTACGATAGATTTAGATGTCATGTGACAAACTTGACCTTGACTTTTTAAATTATGAATAGCCTTTCTGCACTCACGAGGTTCGCACTAAATGATCCAAAAGAGAAAAGATTATTGTTATATTGAACAAAATACGTAAAATCACTAACGATTGGCAATCACTGCACTAATTTATTATCATACAGACTAAAAGTGAGTAAAAATTTTATTTCATGTTTACAACAATTAAATTTTTATCTTCTACTTTGTCAAAATTTTGCTGAACAAAATATGCAGCTTGTATTGATAAGTTCTTATTTTTTGTGTATTCGCTTTAAGCGCAGTTCCAAAATCTAACATAATTTTTTTTCTGAACTGCTATTTTTTAATCTTATTTTACTATTTGAGACACAACAAATTTTTGTTATTTTTGAAAGATTTTGATGTTTGTATTGTCTTGAAACTTTTTTAAAAATTATAATAACTTTTTTCATGATTTTCCTTAGTTTCTGCTTAATTTTGACATTATTATGATACTATATATTAAGTCAATAATAATGCTAAAATTATATTTTTGATGCATAACTAATGGATACATTTCGTATCCATACTTAGTGTACATATCTGAGATAGATCGAGTATACGGATCAACGAATGGATACTTAAGTTATATCAATTTATCTCTCACAATAAATATAATGCTTTATGTAGTATGTTGTAATATAAAATATTCATATGCAATGCACGTTATTTTCTTAAGTATGAATTCACATGAGTCATAATTTAAGCCTTAAAATAAACTGTTTACTTCAATCATACAATTTATTTTTGAAATGGAGTATCGGGGAGTTGGCACGCGAAGCGCGTCAGGGGGTGAAACCCCACGAATATATATATATATCCACTTAAAGATACTCAGCCAAATGCATTTGGGTTAGAAGTTTGAATATTAAGTTTATTAGTCGATTTTGGTTACATTTTAAGCTCTTACAATTGAGCTCTTCTGAAGAGCAATTGTGTTTAAAAGAAATTATCCCATATGCTAGTATTTGTTTTGAAACAACATCTTGACTCTGAGTTAAACGATTAATGAAGAGCAAATAATAAGTTGAAAATAACTAATTAAAGAACTAATTAAAATTGTATCAATATTTTAGAGCTATAAAGTTATCAAATGGTTTGACAGCATTATTAGTTTCAGACTATAAATCTAAAGACGACGCAGGTAATTTTGAATTTCATTTGTAATACATAAATATTGTACATAAAACTATTAAAAGTCATGATTGTGTTTTAAAGCTTGTGCTTTTAATAATCAAAGTAGAGAAGAGTACAGTGACGATGACTCACAGGATGAAAAAAAAGAGGAGAAAGATGATGATGAAAGTAAGAGCGATGATTGCACAGATGAAAATAAAAGGGCCAAAGGTAGAACCTACAAAAAAGAAAAAAAAATGGTAATATTATTTTTGCTTTTCAAAAATTTCAGTTTGATATACTTTACTTTAAATAATGATTGTCAAAAAAAAAAAAAAAAAAAAATCGTAGGCAGCATGTGCCTTATCCGTAAATGTAGGAAGTTTTAGTGATCCTTTTGAAATACAGGGTATGGCTCATTTCCTTGAGCATATGGTATTCATGGGTTCCGAAAAATATCCCCAGGTAATTTATACTCAACAGAGTACGTACACAACTGTATAAAATAAAACTCCCTGTTTTGATAGGAAAACGACTTTAACCAATTCGTAACAAAAAGAGGTGGAATGGATAATGCTTCCACAAACTGTGAGCAAACAATATTTTATTTCGAAATACAAGAAAAGTATTTGCTTCCTGCCATGGACCGTTTTGCTCAATTTTTCATAAGCCCTCTCATGAAAAAAAATTCCATCGCTCGAGAAAGAGAAGCCATTGAGAGTGGTTAGTTATCAAGTCATCCATGTGAGGAGTTAGGATTATGTCTTTGATATAATCTTTCGTGTTTTGTTGACTTTTTTCAGAATTTCAGATGGCCTTAGTGTCAGATTCTTGCAGAAAAAACCAATTGTTGTGCAGCTGTGCAAAAAATAATCACCCTGCAATGAAATTTTCTTGGGGGAATCTAACAACGCTGCGAGATAATGTAGAAGAAGAAGTATTGTATTCAGAACTACATAAGTTTAAAGATAGACATTACAGTGCTCACCGAATGACTTTGGCTGTTAAAGTTTGTTTATTATTATTTTTTTTTTAATAGAATTAGAAAACTATTCAAATACTTTTACTGCTTTAAACTTCACATAAATTATTGTGTTGTATGTGTAGGCTGGATTATCGTTGGAGAAATTGGAAAAATATGTCATCGATTGCTTTTCTATGTTGCCCGTCAATCATTTGCTAGCTGATGATTTTTCCGAATTCAAAGAAAACGATTCTTTCGATAAGATGGATTTTTGTAAAATTTACAAAATTAAGCCAATTCATGATACTCGCCACGTAATTATACAAATCCAAATCAATGTAGTTTTTTTGTAGTAAGAAACCAACAACAGGTGTTATTATTTTCTAAGGTTCAAATGACGTGGGTAATGCATCCATTACATCATTTGTACAAAAGTAAACCACATCAAATTTTTGCATGGATTATTGGGCATGAAGGGGAGGGATCACTGTTAAACTATCTTCGCAAAAAATTGTGGTGCATTTACATTTTAAGTGGTAACAGCGAAAGCGACTTGGAGCACAATTCAATGTATGCTCTGTTCAGTATAACTTTAATATTAACTGATGATGGTTGTGAGCACTTAAAAGAAGTATTGGAAGCTGTATTTTCGTACATCAATCTTTTACGTCAAGTGGAACCTAATAAGAGAATATTTGACGAGATTAAACAAGTACATGACATAAATTTCAGGTATTTATATAATTTAATTAATGTTTAAATGTAACTTCTACAACAGATACATAAAAAGACCATTCGTGTAGAAATATATTGATAAAAATTGAAACCACATAAGCATTCATAGGTGTATTAAATGATAATATTTACATTAACTAAATTATTTTTAATATCACAGATTTTAAATTAATCGCATCATTATTATATGCTTCGAAAAATGCTTTTAGATTTATGAGTGAACCCGACCCTACAATGTACGTCAAATATTTGTGTCAAGCCATGCATCAATATCCGTCAACAGACTATATAAGTGGTGGAATTTTGTATTCCAACTTTGACCCCGAATCTTTGAAACAATGTATCGAAGCATTGAGTCCAGAGAATGTTAATATTATGATTGTAGACCAGAAATTCAATGAAAATACGTTCGACAAAGTGGAGCCTTGGTTTCAGACGAAGTATTCCTGTGAAAAAATTCCAGAAGAATGGATTTCTTGTTGGACTGACATTGAACCGTTTATAGAATTTTATTTACCTGAACCCAACGAATTCATTACAGATGACTTTCATTTGATAGATTTGCCAACTGATGTACCAAGTTACCCCACAAAAATTCATCATGATGAAAAAATTGAAGTCTGGTACAGAATGGACCCGAAATTTCGTCTCCCATCGTGTTATATTTACCTCTTGTTTAAGACTCCTTTTGCAACAGAAAGTCCGAAATCGTAAGTTATAACATATACCAGGCTTACGTTTCTCTGATTATCCTTTTTTTTATGTATTTACAATTTTCTAATACAATCAGCTCTGTCATGCTGGACATATATCTATCCGTGTTAAACCACTTGGTTGTACCATATTTGTACCCTGCATCAGCTGCTTGGTTAAATTATAATATTTTTTCCCACGATGAAGGTTTTATTATCCATGTTTCCGGTTTTAATCAGAAGTTGCCGGTCAGTAAATGATTAGATGGGCTAGAATTTGCATATTTTATAGCAAACAATTAAATTTATTTACAGCTGCTGTTGAAAACAATATTCGAAAATATGGTCACCTGTTGCAAACTAACTACGGAAAAATTATTTGATACTATGAAGAATGAGCAGCGTAAAGAAAATTTTAACACTTTCATCGAGCCCGATGGACTGTGCGAGTAAGCACTTTTTATTTAAATAAATATCTAACTGCCCATGATATTCAATAAAGAATTCCCTCATTAGAATTTGAAAAATATTGACAGATAGTTAGAGAGTTTCATATTAAAAATGAGGTATAATAAATATAATGTTTGTATATAGTGGTGTCTCTTCACTTTTATTCTCATAAAAGTTAAAATTAAGAATACCTTACATTTACATCGTTCAAAATTTAAAATGTGGAAACACTGAACTACTCACTTTAAATTAATAAGAATATCAAGACCACTATTTTTTTAATAGTTCATTACAAAACACAATTTACAAATTATTTTGTGAAATTTGTTAATAAATATTAAAACTGTATTTTAGCAATGTCCGATTATCTATTTTCACTAACGGTTGTTCAACAGCAATAGATAAATATAACGCACTTTGTGAAATAGATTTTGAACAGTATCTCCAGTTTTCTGAGCACCTAACGGACAACTTGTATATTCAGTGCCTTGCTCAAGCAAACATTACTCAAGAGGATCTATTAAAATGCATTTTTGAATGCACTGAATTATTAAATTTCAGTAAACTGGATTCTAAAGGATATCCCACAATTTCGGTTTATGAGGTACCAATCGGCGAAAATTGTTGTAAAGTGAGAAATTTCTTACCAAAGGATGTAAATTCGATTGTCACCAATTATTATCAATCTGGTATTGGTTCTATCCATCTGTCTGTAATAATTGAGCTTCTAATGGTAAGTCGATTATGAATTTCTTTTAATTCTATTAGGAAAAATTAGTTCTGTACCTAGGAAAAAATTTAACGATTTCATTAATTAATAAAATATTTTGAAATCAGTTGATCATAGAAGAGCCTCTTTTCAATATTCTTAGAACTCAAGAGCAGTTAGGCTACAGTGTATTTTGCGCAATGAGAGATACGTACGATGTTATTGGTTTTTCAATAA
Organism: Copidosoma floridanum; assembly: GCF_036245765.1. Lineage (NCBI taxonomy): Eukaryota > Metazoa > Arthropoda > Insecta > Hymenoptera > Encyrtidae > Copidosoma > Copidosoma floridanum. Next base: position 11,749,960 of record NW_028321888.1, read on the forward strand.
CAGTTTGCACTCAAGCAAACAAATTTTCCACAGATCACATTGATGAAAGAATAGAAAATTTTGTTCAGGTCATGATTGAGACTCTTAAAAATATGTCTGAAGTAGAGTTCGATTGTTATAAGAAGTCGCTTGTTGATTCCAAGAAATGTATAGATATCAATATTGGAGAAGAGATCTCCAGAAATTGGTCTGAAATAACTCACAACAAGTATATTTTTGACAGACTGGACAAGGAAATTAGTGCAATTAATTCCATCAAAAAAAGCGAATTGATGCTTTGGTTTACAGATCATTCACGTACAGGAAATAATTTTAGGAAGCTTAGTGTTCACGTAGTTGGAGCTGCTGATACATTAGATGACGGAAAGAGTATGGGTATGTGTCTCTGTGTTCTAATATTTTTCGTAACTTAATCATTTTTAAAAGATATAAAATTGTTATAATTATTTTTAGAAAATTGTGATGATGAAAATAAAGATATAAAACAATATCTTTTAGAGTTTCTAACTTGCGAGGACTGTAAAGAAAAAAAGTACCTGGACTCATGTATAACGGATATCGATGTTTTCAAAAGTACACTCAAACTGTTGAATAAATACCCGTAAACAATGAGCGTATCTACGAAATAAAACTTATGAATGTACATTTATATACCTGCTTTTCAATTGATGTGATTTATGATAACAGAAAAGTGATTTTCTTTGTATTTCTGGTACAAGCAAACTATAAACTGTTCCTTAGTCATCAATTTACAGTTTTTTTAAATAACAAATTAATTCTTATTGATTGTTACTGTAATCATTATCTTGTATTTTTTGAATATTATGAATGCATTAAAAATACTAAATGGCACGAAAGAGTAAGAATATTGAAATTGAGATGTGTATTTTTACAGAACATTTCACATGAGTAAACTTATCCCAGAATTTCTTATTTCTTAATTGATATAATACTTTTAAATATTTAATACATTATTTTCTAATCATGAGTGCATGCAATATTCATGTGGGAGTGTTTTTCGATAAGCAAATTGTAGAATGAACGAAATGTTTTCAGAGAAGTAAGGGAAAATATTGTACGCACGATATTAGAGGAAATATCGACTTTTGCTTTCTATTAAGCTACGATGTATGAAATATTAGTTGTTATGTGCACGTGAGAAATCCATAAAATAAATAATATATTACTATTGATTTCAGGAAGTTAGCATAAAGTTGTATACTCATATGAATCGTCGTTTTATTTCAAAAATTAAAATAATTATTGAAGATTTTGCTACTCAATGTGGTTCCTGCAGGACTCGAAGTTTAACGATGTAAAAAATAGGAAATTGTTAAATTGTATAACAAAGACTTTTAGACGTATGACTAACTATAAATTTATTTTGTCAGATTTTCAAAAATATGAATAATTAATAATACCTTCACTATTTTTGTTTTTACGTTGTAAAAATAAAAAAATGCAATTTCTTATTCTAACTGATATTGTATAATATTAATAAATAAAATATTTTGAAGAATTCATCCACACCTTCGTGTCATTTATAAAAATAAATAATTGATGGTCACATAATGCCATAGAAAATAATACTTGTTTGAGAATCTCTTTATTTTTTGTGTACAAGGGAAGCGGACCCGGCGACAATGAATAGCGTGCTGTCTGCGTACTATGCTCTGCTGATATTGTTGGTGGACTAGCTGTCTCAAGCGGCTTGCTGGCTGCTGCTGGTGTGACTTGGCTGGTAGAGGCTTGTAGCTGGCCAGCTGATACGAACTGAGCTGGTCCCGGCACAGGCCGTCGATGCCAGCGGCAGCGGCGTAATGAAGCACCGAGACGATTAGGAGGGGGGGCCGACCGACAGTATATCGTCGAACGAAACAATACTTTAATGAAGTAATATATCTTCTCATTTTCTTGTAATGCAGAAAAAAACGGCTGTTTAGCATACCTTGTTCATACATACATATTGTAATAAATTATGACGAAGTCACAACAGAGTTTAGTCAGCTCCTTATCTTAACAACGCTCTTTACTTTTAAAAATTTATAACCACACCAACTAAACTCATCAGAATCTATCTACTTAATTATTGAAAGGGTCATAATTTACAATAGTAGACAAGTTAATTTCCAAAACCGTAAAATTAATTGGTCTCATCTTTGAAAGCAGCTCTATATTTTTCACTCTCACAGTTATTATACTGATGAACTGTTACATAGTCCAATTTGATTTATTACTTTTTAAAAATGCTATGGTTAAGAACCACCTCTAAAACCTTGTATGTACATCCTCATAGCAATGTATGTTCAACTATAAATTTGATGTCGTTGCAAATGATAAAAATTATTTTTCATGAGTTGGTAAAGACACTTTAAAGATATCACCTTTGAAAACATAAGTACTCAAAATTTTTCAGAAATTGTAAGAAAATTAATTTTGGCATGTTACTACGCTAAAAGGGTGGGAACAGGAAGTTTTTATTAAGGAGCTTCAAAATGTGGTTTTACTTAATTTCATTATGTAAAAATAAAAACACTTAATCTTTTAAATTTATACGATATTTTAAATTATTTCAAGCATCAGATTTATACTATATGGACACAAAAAAATTATGTAATGGAAGATAATAAAGGTCAGAATACTTTTCAGCCAATATACCTCAGTATCAGCGAGTTAAACATAAACAGAGCTTTCTTCAGTTAAAAAATGACTGTTGATGACAATAGTAATTGATCCTGACTCTTGACTTCCGTAAGGTAAGTATGATTCAATTTATGCTTATTTCTGGAAAGTTTTCTTAACTGAAACTAATAACATTTCAAGATAAATTTACAAACTGCTCTAATGTATTGCAAAATACCATGAGGTATACGTATATTTCTTATAAAGAACTGTTATGGAGTATGTATATAGAAACTCGTTGAATATAAATTAATTCAATCATTCATATTGATTTTACAACTTTTCGATTTTTTAAAAATCTTTATTACTATAGGTGTCATGATTCCTATACCATCATAACATACTAGACTTTATCATAACTTCTCTTGAAATCAAAAAAAAACTTTATTAAAACTCAAATACTATCACACGATCCGTACCTTTTTGTCAAAATTGTAGAAAGATTTTTAAACTTTCTTGAATAAATAAGTTAAAATTAACGTATACTGTTTGATAATATCGTAGGCCGTAGAACTATTCTACAAAATATCTAACTTATTCGACCCAATATAGATGAGAGTAAATTATAAAAACCTTTTCAACATCTAATTCGTGACAGTCTACTTGACGAATATAAGTATGGAACTTTCTGCGAAATGATTATGAATGGTATGAATAATAGGGTAATGAAATAATTGCGATTTATATTATTTATGATATAATGAGATAATAAAGTAATACAGCACAAAAATTCAAAAAATTATTGAAAGAAAGTAAGAGTTTGTAGCGAATAAAAATAGTTTTAATAGATTGTTAAGTATTTATTTATCTCTAAAATATGCGCGTAACGTTTATTTTTCCAAAAATTTTGATAACTAAGTTTAAAAATAATATTTATTAACTATTCAGCACAGTACTAGCATAAAGTTTTTGAATGAACCGAAATGGATCGTGTTCTGGAGTACCAGTACTCGCAAAAGACTTTTCAAATTCATGCATTGATATTGATATTATTCATGCATTACAATTTTAACTTGATGTTTTTAATAGTAATCAGTTTAATACGGTTGGTCATTATTTAACTAGAAAATTTTTTTGTTTTTAACACAATTTGTAACATGAGTCATATGCATTCTGATTCCTACCGTTTTTGCGAAAAAACAGAACTCTCTTATTTTTTCGAAACGTGTTCTTTCAGGGTATAATTTTGAATACTTTAAATTATAAAGGTAATAAATAAGTTTTTCTGGAAATTAATGAACAATACTCAGAAGGTATCTTAATTCTCACAATTGAGTCTAGTATTTGTATTATCCTGATTTTCAGTATTTCATCGTAGTCATTGAAACGTTTTAAAGTATAATGTATTTAAAGATAAGAAGTGTTTGAAACATCATCGTAATCATCGTAGCTAGGCATAATGCACTACTAGCTAGGTCCCCGTTACAGCCAAGGTACGATTTCCTATCGGGATGTGTTAAGACACTCAAACTTTCCCCTATCGCGGCCAACTCTGGGTGACTTCCAACCATAAAGATATTACTAACAGAGTAGGGGAGTGAGTACCTAACGCATAAGTGTAAATGTCTCGTTGGAAGAGAAAAACAGAGAATGAAGAGATCTTCCATCACCCCACCTACATGCATGAAAACTTTGGAAGTATATCTATACATGGAGGATCACTTCATTTGCTCTCTCATTCTACTGACTCTATTAGTAATATCTCTATGCTTCCAACAGTTCTAACTTGGCAAGAGCTCAGGACAGAGGGCGCTAGGGAGAAGATAGCTACCAGCCAATCTCAGCCGTCAAACAAGGGTTCTGAGTCCGGATTGGCTGGAGTCTTTCTTCAGTGACTCCCACATATCGGCTCTGTTTTACTAGTTGCCATAATATTTCGATAAAGTGCTGTAAGTTCTTGAACAAAATTGGATACTTTATTATTGTAAAAGCAGCAGGTAAAGTGTAAGCTGGGTCAATATCAGCACGTTTGCGAGGTAATTTTTTATCGTTATAACTAACATTAATACTGTGTTTACTATAAATTACATTGTTAATTTTGAATCTTAGTGAACGAAAACACTGCTTAATACAGTTTTAGGGATTTATAACAGTCATCCACAACTTTTACAAAAATTTTCAATTGTTTGATAAATAATCTGAGGCACGTCATCAGTTTGCACTAAAAACTACATTTATACTTCTACAGACTTCATTAAAACCAGAGTTGTATTTTCACTCATTAATAATTTTCAATATTTCAACTGTTTTTTTAATGTTAAGTACCATATTTGAGAAATCATTGTATTTATTGGTGTTAGTAAAAGAGTTTTTTGAAGAACTATATTAAATAAATTTACTTATTAAAAAATGTTTGAAGCAACTAATTAATTACTCAAAATTCTTTTCTCAAGTATCCTTATTTACATCGCGTGACAGCCAAAAAGTGTGTAATACAAATAAGCTGTATTTTGTTGTGATCTACAATTTTGTCGTTGAACACAAACTTGTATGTGTCAAGACTTAGAGCCAAAAAATCTATTTTTTTATTATTAGAGTGCTGTAGTAAAAATGCTGACAAAATTTGCTGAATCTTTGACTATAAAATTTGAGCCCATTTGGATAACAATTTGTTGAGTTAGCCGAAAAACTTGATTACGCTTATACACCATGTGACTTACTTAGATCACAATTATACTTGGTTTAAAATTTGTTTTAAATCTAAAAAAGATGATTTGAAAGGGTTATACTTTTTTCTCTGACAAAAACATAAGGTGCTCTAAAACATTGGTCTTGCCGAACAATTGAAACGGTAAAATGTACTTCACGGCGATTGAAGAGCGATCATTAGTTGCTTGCTAATGCACCAGGTATTGACTTTAAACAGATACATTTTTTCTTGAGACAGCATGATATGAATATTTTAACGTATTTAGATATGATATTCTGTAAAATTTTAACTGAAGGCAGCACAGTTAAGCGTTTCCTAGTTAACTCATGTACAATAAAATAATACTATTGTCACTCTTGACAATGACTTTTAAATTTGAACTATTTACTACTATTGGAATAAAAGTCTACCTAAAACATTTAAAAAAGGAAAACTGAGAAATAAAAATTACTGCAATTCCAAGTGCTTTTTTTCAAAGTTTTAATCGTGACTTGATGCATGGAATGAAAATGTAACAGTAGTTTTCATTTGTATGAAGAGAATTACTATATTTTACCATGGTTGCATGGTCTTTGCACTCTTGGGTCTGGAGGGAAAAATTTTGTTCAGACTTTAGGACAAAAATATACAAAAACCCAACCCTTCGAGCGAAATTTCTTTGCTTTGAATCTATTACACAAAAACTACCATTAACGACAATTAACTTTTGGAAATTTCTCAGCTTTACGCAATAAGGACGGCTAATGACTTCAATGGAATAGAGGAAGTAACATACGTGTGCAATCGATATAAAAATATGATTAGTAAAGGGTATTTAAACTTATCGATTCTGAAAAATATGGACAATTTGACAGTTTTCAAAATAGAAAAATCGATTTTAAATTAGCCTCATGAAGAAAATTTCTTATAAGATATACTTGCTTGTTGCTGTCATTGAATTTAAGTTGTTAGTTATCTTGACTTCGATCTTGACTATTTTACTCATGTGTTTAACAAAAGTATTACAGTTAATATGCAATGAACTTTCAAGGAGCGTTTGCTCAGGAAAATTATGAGACTATTAGTTTATACTTTTTTTACGGTTTCATACCAGGAAAATAGTATAATACAAAGAGCTCAGCCGTTTGTACGCATGATTGCATGCTTCGATGGATATAAAATACATGAAAAAATTTATAAAACTTTTGATTTTAAGGTCTTTTTTTCAAAGCACATCAATAAGGTTATATATATAATATATATAAACATTATTACATAGTTGTTCTGTTGGCATGCTTCATTTTACCTGTGGGTCGTTTAAATTAGAGACTTCAAGCTAAAGTTCCATTCTTGCCTTTAATTTTCTAGCAATTTTTTATTGGTCCTCAGGGATAAACTATAATATTAATTTAGACGTGAAGTAGATAGTAAAATAGGAACAAGGTTATTGTTTTTATCATTTATTTTAACCTAATACAAACACGACATTTATGTTTTAATTATTTAAAAAAGAAATGACAAGTAAAGATAATCAATTATACACATAAAATTACTACTGTAATTAATTTTTTTTAAAATATGTTTACTATAAATTACAATGGTTACTAATTACACAAAGTAAAAATTTAGTAAGATACAACTTTTAAAACTTTATTGTATAAGATAAAAGTGCCCCTTTCAAACTGTTTAAAAATCATGCCCCCTTCATGTGGAACGTGTACATAAACTTGGATAATACATAACAGGTAGTAAACAAGTTCTTGACCTTTTTTGCCGTTAAAAAAAATTAACTATAACATTTCTTATATAAACTACTTATAACGATAAAAATAATAATTAATTTTGTCTTATTATTGTTAAAGAAAAAAAAAACACTGAACAAAGTTGATCCGGACGGATCATAATAGAACATATAACTTGAAACATTTTATGTCCCTATGAAATACCCAAAACCTATTTAAATTATATATATGTTCCAATGAAGCGACATCTGCTCCAGAAAAAGGGACACAAATTTCTGATTTTCCAATATAATCTTCCACACGGGGTACAGTAGACTGAAATTATCAAACAGTGGAAAAAATTTTGATTTGATTTAACTTTACATCTATGTAGAAATTTTTAGGTTAAAACTAATCCTGACGTGATTTCCTAAAAGATAGGGTACCGACATTTTCAAAAAGATTAATGACGTCACGTCATCACGTGGTAAATGTTGATACTTTTATTAAAATTTTATGTGTGTTAGTGGTATTAATAATTACTAAATATCAAAAACAATTTCAAAGTCATTTTTTTTGTTGTCTGGGTCACTTATTCTGAATATAACGACAAAATTACACCTCCTTCATTCCTTATTCACCTCATCGCTAAATTTAGGCAACTATCACGTGACGAAGTTATGTGTCGTTTTCATGATTATTCAGATCACCGATTTCTAAAATGAGGTCAAAATCACAGAATACCATCTTCTTCATCCCTTATTTGCTATCTCATAGATAAATTTATGGAAATGTAACATAATAATGAATTTACGTGTCATTTTCATAGTTTTTTGGACTACGAATTTTGGATATGAGCTCAAAATCACAAATACCATATGCTATATCCCTTATTTGTTACCCCCAAAGATAAATTAACCCGAATTTAAAGTATTAATGAAGTGACATGTTACTTTTGTGTTTTTTTGAGTCACTGATTCCGCATATGAGGTCAAACTCATAAAATGTTAACCCTTCTTCTCTTACGTAATCACCCAATATCCATCTCTGAAAAAATAGGTATTCTGTATTTTGAGAAATCACATCAAGATTAATTTAAGCCCAAAAACTTATACGTATAGTAAAATTGCTTAAATCAAGATTTTTGTCCACTTTTTGATAATCTCATCCCACTGTACAGGGGACATAATCTTTAATAACGTTAACGAAAATCATAATAATCCGTTTTTCTTATGTTTATTTCTAATTAGTCACAACAATCACAGCTAACGTTGATTTTTTTAGTGTTATTTTTAATATGTGTTAAAAATTGTTCCATTAAAAAAAAATTACGTCTTCTTATTTAAAATTTGAAGTATTCGCACTTTGAAAACATTTATGACAAATCTTACAAGGACCAAAATTTTTGTGTTCTTATTTCCTCAACAATCAAAAAACATTGTATTTAATTAGAAGGTTGCTCAAAGGAACTTCTTAATAAGAGATATTATTGTCCTTGTTATTGGTATCTCATATTTTTCGTACTTAAAATTTTGTAGTTTTCGGCTTTAAAATTTTTTCGTGCTTCGTTCAAGGGCGCCAGGCATTTACTAAATTATACGCTTACTGTAGTGCCTTAGAGATAAAAGAGAAAAAAATTTAAAATTAACAAAAATCTATGCTTAATTTCGTGACGACTCGTGAACCACTGGTAATGAGTCTGCAGTCCAAATCACTTAATTACATAACAAATTTTTTTAATTTAGAAAATTGCTAAAAATAGTAGAATTTATCACGACCGTGAAATAAAACTTCCGCACACACATGTAAAAGACGCGAAGTCGAGGGTGCTGTACTTTGTACATGCGGGTGTTCATTTATTCCCCTTGTAAGAAACGTTTTTTCTGTATATTAGGTGGGAATACGATGTTCGTCTTTTTTTTTCTATCTGTGAAATTGCAACATAAGCTCACGCGTAAGAATTGCATTCGCTGGATATTTAGTAAGTCCTTACTCAACGAAGAAACTGTCTCCTCATCTGAAGACAATAGTGGAAAATATGTAGAATGGAAAAAATTATGGTTTATTTGAACATCCGTATAGTAATTGTATCTCCCGCAGTGATTGGCTACAGATTATTTTGCTGTTGTGAATGTAAAATGATTTTAGCACTTATTAAATTTATACGGATACTTCTGGGACTTCTTGGACTCTTTATAATAATAAATATTCTATGGATTATCGTACAACGTATTTATAGCTTATAGAAGAGAAAAAAGATTAAACAGTTTTAATAATATTTTTTTTTCTTTCTACTCTAGCTAGACAAACCAAAAACCACGATGACTCTAATTTGGAGAATTGGAGTATTGCTTTTGTGTCCTTTTTTTACCAATCAGGTTACTGACTTATCATTTGCATATTAAACACACAATCTACAACTTATTCAAACAAGTAATTAACGTTATGTTTTGTATAGTTTTCGATTGGGTCCCAATCAGCTTTTTACAGAGCTGCAGTTGTACAGTACACACCTGTGACTGAAGATAGAAACGGCCAAAAACCAGGAGACGTGAACGCTGACAATTATTTGAAATTCATTGAAAAAGCTCGCGAAAATGTAAGTTTACATTCAGTATTAATTCTTATGACTCCACAGAAAGAAAGCATAGACATTTATTCTTTGTTCGTTTTTATCCAAAGTCAGCCAATATTATAGTTTTTCCTGAATCAAGTCTAGCGCTCTCGTCATCTAAAAACGAGTCGGTAGCCCGAAGCGAAGCCACATCTTATATTCCGGACCCGAAAGACAACATCGTTCCATGCCAAAATCAAGAGAAAAAATATGCAAGGGTATGTTTATATATCACAAACATTTTAATTACTTGTCATGTCTACAATTAGACGAGGAGAAAAACCTGGGGAGGTTTGAAAAAAAGTCTGTAATATTTCTCCCAAGAAAAGTTCAGAGATTATAATAACTTGCAACTAGCACTTAGTATTATGATCATACCTGAGTCATCATTGATTAACTTTTGTATTACAATCGTGTTGAGATCCTTATAGATACGAGCTCTCTATAACTCTGCATTATATTATGGGTCAGTGAAAATATTTCATGTCAGCATTACCCTACATTTTAAAAGTCTCCAACTGAATTTGGAAATAGCCGAAATTATAAAAAAAGCAAAGAATTCCTTTAAATTTCGCTGCTAACAACAATGACAAAATTTTAGATATTGATCTGGATGAAATATCTACTTGGACTTTCATATAACAGGAGCCTTAGCTTTACCCTCGATGTTATTAAATTTGGAGTTTCTCCTGTTTTTAATGGGAACTGTAACAATTTATTGTAAAAAACGGTATTAATAAAACAAAAAGAAATTTTTTGCTCTTTTTCTCTTTTTTTTAGTTTGTATGATACTATTAAAGACCGTTAACTAAATTTTACATGATTTAAGGTAACTTTCGACTTTTATCTATCATAAATGTATTCAAATGATCTGAAGGAATGTTCTCTTGTAAAGTTATTGTTGTTTAAAAAAAAATTCATAAAACTGGAAAACTTGCGAGTTTTGAGCTTAATAACTAGAGAATTTTGGCTAAATGTACTGTAAACATAATTGGAACAAGCTGAAGTTATCTAGTTGATCTAAAAAAAAATCTCAGTTATCAGAAACTCTATTTAAACTACGCATGCACCTGTATATCATTCACTGTCTTACAGACATTAGAAAAGTTGTCGTGCGCTGCCCAGAAGAACGGGATGTACGTGGTAATAAACCATCGAGAAAAAGTTGATTGCCAATCCCAAGATAGAAATTGCCCTGCTGATGGCCTTTTGATCTACAACACCAATGTAGTATTCGATCGTAACGGCAAGATCATCTCGAGATACCGAAAGTACAACCTATTTGTGGAACCCGAGATCAACAGACCAGAGAAGCCCGAATTCGCATTCTTCGATACTGACTTTGGCGTGAAATTTGGTCATTTCATCTGCTTTGACATAGCGTTCAAATCTCCGGCTGTCAATCTCGTGCAAGATTATGGCATCACTGATATAGTTTATTCAATGCGTTGGTTTTCTACTTTACCTTATGCATTTAGTAACGAATTTCAGGCTGCATGGGCCTACGCTACTGACACTAATTTTCTTGCTTCCGGGCATAATAATCCGATCACCGGAAGTGGAGGTAACAAATTTTTCTTTGGGTATTTCTATTATTATAAATGACTCATAAATGATTTTCTTGAAAGACAATGTTGCTTATACTTACTATATAAATATTACATGCACTGGAAAAAAAAATTTTGTCCATTTCTATAAAAGTTGAGTTGAATACAAATAAAAAATGTTTATTTCAGTGAAATAAATATTTATTCAAATCTAATAATAATAAGATAAAATAAATCAAATCAAATCTAATAAATCCAAGAAATGGTTTATTTATAACGCAATATTTAATAAATTTATCTAAATATTTATTGTATTCAAATAAGTATTTTGTGTTTGTATTCGAATGAACATGAATTAAGATTGACAGAGTTTTTATCATCAGTGTGGCTTATTCAGAATAAAGTAAAACTCTTAATAAAGATTTGACATCTTTTCGCTAAAGTACTTGTGATTATAATCACAATGCGTATACGCATAAGTTGATCATCGTTATGATATTTGTCCAACTGTACTTATCGTTTGTTTAAGGGAGTGGAATTTTCATTGGAAAGCAAGGACACGTGCACGTAACATCGACTGACCTACCAAAGAACCAACTTATAGTAGCAGACATTCCAAAAAAAATTAGGGGAAAACGACAGCTTAACATCAGTCAAAAAAATCTCTACATTTACGAGTTCAATGAAACGGAAATCTCTACGTCGCACAACTCTGAAGCCAAACCCACTGGCAAATACGTTTATATACCCATGAACCTTTCCGATTACACGTCGGAACTGATTGAGCCTGCCACCAACGACACCTACAACCGAACTCTGTGTAACAAAGGGATGTGCTGCGAGTTTAAGGTGATGGTCAATTTTGACGAGAACGCGGTAGAACCGGGGAGCGTCTTCTACAGGTATGCAAGTGAAATTTTGTTATAATTCTTTAATAAATGAAGCCAATAACACATTTTCACAAACTGTTATTAAAATCGGATCTCCTATAAAGCACGTACTTTTTTTTTAGATATCGATTGGTTTCTTATAACGATATGGTATCATTTAATGGTCGGGGTTCTGGAAAAGCCCAAACTTGCGGAGTAGTCGCTTGTTTAAATGAGAAGATCGAAAGCTGTAGTAAGTTATTTACACCCAAACAAAAAATCGTCAGACCGACAAAACTGTTGGTTGATACGAAAATACCAATAAGCAAAGAGAATGAGGGTATGGTTTTGCCGGTGACTTTGGTGCAATCAGATCAACTCTACTCACCCATACCGCTCAATGTGACGGAGTTTACCTTGACTACTAGTGAAGATAAAACTTATCACGAAATGAGACAAAGTGAACTTCGCAATGATCTTTTGACTTTTGTTTTGACAATTAGAATTTTTGATGAAACCAACTTAACAGGCATTCCCTAAGAGGTTGCGTGAATAATCGCATGCGTTGCATCTAGCGTTGAGCCTAGAATGATACACATTGTGCCAATAAACTCTTGTAATGGATAGTTACACCAAAATCAGGAATAACGATCACAATATTACAAAAATTGAATAAAAACTCTGGTATTCCGAATAAATAGCTTACCTGCGTGTCAAAATATATCGTAATCGTATTTAGACTATTTTCCAGAAAAATCACGAGGCAGTTTCATACTTTATTCTTTGACACTAGAAGTTTTAAAGCTATTCAACAAAAAGTACTAATTGAAGTATCTCATGCAACTGAAAACGCATCATTTTCTAGTGATAAAAAAATATTAAATAAGTTGTTTTTAGTAAAGATTTCTATATTTTATACACGTCGCTGAAATAAACATTCATAGCTTTACTGCAAAATTGAAGTGAACTGTCGTTATTTCGGACCCCACGCTCCAATGCCCCCATGAGCATAGCTACGTGTTGCCGCTGCGCAGTAGGTATACCTATTCAAATAAGTACGTTCGCAAGTGAATTTCGTGCTGACGCGGGTCGCTTAGTGAGTGGTTTGAAAAATATTTTGAGATACAGGAAAAACAAAGTTTGATTGTAACTATTATATACACTGTAATATTTTGCAACGAATATACATGTGAGTAATATTTAATATTTCACTAAAAAACCGGTAATTTTTTCTGAAAAAATTACCGAATACTTTATCAGTTAAAATAGCTAAAAAATATGACAAGTTTATCATGACCTAATTTCTTTCTGATTTATCAGATAATATAAATTTATATATATCAGATCAGATAGTATAAATAGTATGAATTTCTATATATAAGAAGAGTTGTTAACTGAAGCGTCCCAAGAATCAATTATCTGTTTTGTTTTGTACAAGCAGTTTTCCAGCCGTTAAAAAAAAAGTTTTTTCGGCGAGGGTATGGTAGAATCCATACGCACCAAAAAGTAGCCGTCTCATGCTACTTTTCCCCAAATACGTAAAACGTGCATGGGTTTGATCAATGGCCAGATATAGTCCATAATAGAGATCTGCTTGTGTGGGTAATTATATATTAAACTCAAATAGTATAAGCTGAGCTGGAAATCGGAAAGTAACGGAAGACAAATTGGACAGTCATGCACCTCGTATTCGGTGTACATACGTTTTGGAGTACCGTATGGAGTACACATGTAGTGGACACTTATTTTTCCCTTTAGATTAAATCTATTAGTGATGCGACAATGGGTGTAAAACAGATGGGTCCCATCAAAACGTAGGTATTCTTCTATTATCTATATCTGTTGATCGTAGATCAGAAAAAAATATGGGTGGAATAAGAATTTTTTATTTGTTGTCTCCTCATTCCATGTGTTACCTTTGTTTTTCACATAGAGATATAAGCCTTTTTCAAGCATTTGGTGAGGATAAAATTTAAAAAAATCTATTTTTCACTATTGATTATGTTTTTGCAAATCAATGTGACCGTTTTATATGATTTCCGTTATTTTTAGTTACTCATATCCATGATTTTCTCAATTAGCTCAACAGCTTGACTGCACATTTATTATTTGATGTACTTAACAGGAATTTCTAATTTTTTTCGAGTACATGCTACAAACTATTTTTTTTTTTTTTTTTTTTTTTTTTTTTTTTCGTGTCTATTTTACACCCTAAGGTAGCTGAATTTACATTTGCATTTAAATGGTAAAAAAATTACATTTCTTCGAGATCTACAACAAGTTTAAGTTGGAAGAATAATTGTTTCCTTTAGATGGACATTGTATGTATGTAAACAATTATGAGATTTCTTATGATGAAGAATATATAGATGCAATAGGTATCTACGACTATCATGTAAGCGTAAAAAGAATTACTCTATAGAAATTCCTTTGACGTTTCAATTAGAATGCTTAAGTACCGTGGATGTCATAATATGATGAATTTTAAAAAACAATAAAAAGCAGCTTATGAAAAGTCAACTATTTTTTAAGATATTTATGAAGGAAGTATACACAGAGATTTTTCACAAAAATTGTTGCGTTTAATATATTTATTTCGTTTATGTGGTGCACCGACGGGGTGCACATTTTCAAATCATTAAAACTAAATGTTTGAAGTTTTTTTCTTAGTTATTTTAGAACTTCCTTATAAAGAGCGATTCGAACTCGAAAATATTCTATTACTTAGTTGCACTTTCGTTTGGCGAAAAAAACATCTGCCAAACATATTTCTAAGTCCCATCTTTGATTCTTTGAAAAGTTTGTACTATGTTATGAAGTTTTATATAAAAGATATTGAAAATGGCGTAACGCTTCGGTTAATTAGTTGACGTAAGAAATTTAATTAATGTATGTTACCATGTGCGTAATAATTATCGTGATTATTTAACAGACCCTAACAATACGTTAGAATTTAAATGAATCACTATCGACATATACAAATGAATTTTTGCTTATACCTATTTCAACTTTATAATAGTCATATTCATCACTATATTACCAATAGATTTCCAGCATGTTTTTAATAGGCCAACAAATAATACACTGGTTATTATTGGCAATATAATGGCGAAAGATGGAAAAGTTCACATTACCAATGTACCTACAATACTTTGGCAATGTAGTTCCATTGTCATTCTAATATATTGCTTATTTATACTACTAGTACATTAGCAATACTCTTTAAGTAATTGAGATGTCTTTTCTGGTTAAACGACAAAAGTGGGCCGGGAAGTCACTATAATAAGGAAAATAAGAGACGGAAGAATTGTAACAAATGAAATTTTCTGCCACTCTGCTAACTACTTCTAAATAACTAATCCAACTTATTAACATTTGACAGTAAAAAAAAAAAAAAAAAAAAAAAAAACAGCAATGCAAGTGAAAAAAGCGTGAGAGCTAAGACAATGAGATGTACCAAATCTTAAAAGCAAAAATATTGTGTCGAAAACTGGAATAAGAAACTGATGTCACTGCGCTCAATTAAATACAAAGTAATTCAGAATTCATTTAAGTATCGTGAGCATCCCTATATACAAGCAGTTGTTAGTATTTTTAAATAATCCAAACAATGGTTGATGAGTGAGGGTTACACCAACGGCGTTAGGAAGTATCGACACACATTAAATGGCGACTCTTACAATCACTATAACAGTTCGTCCAAACAAATAACAATTGTGATCGTTTCTATATGTATAATACATCTATATATACATACATATATATATCAGTACTTAAATGGTTTCAAGCAATTGTGATAATAACAGTGATGATTATTATTTTCATCCATTAAGTAGTATTAAAAAATCAAACTGGTTTCAAGCATGAATCTTATGGTAAGTTGCGTATTGGAATAATAAGCCATATCACTCGCATAATATTTTATAAACAATAGTTGTGCATTGTAAGGTTCGTAATTATATAAAGATATTTTAAGTATAAATTCAAGTGTTATTTGATGGTTTTCTTTTTTATGTGACGTGATATATTCATGTAAGTTAGTATTAGTGGATATGCTTTTAATAAGGATAGAGGACCATGGGTACTCGTGGGTACAATGTTGGATTCGTATTGCCCCCAACTTGTATCACGAGATACTTCAGTGGATGCGTGCAGGGACGTAGTCAGATTCGCAATGCCCCTGACCCGTGGTGCACACGTCCGAGGATCTTATATATTAGTTAATAAGAATTTATAGGACTCTATTGAGTTCCTGTTGGGTGCGGTAAGTCGCCTAGGAACCGGGATTGCTTCAGTTCGTATTGCCCTGAAGGTCCGCCAGTTCATTAGCTTCTTTACCTAGAGGATAGCTCCGGTTCGTATTGCCCCGGAGATCCGCTCCTTACCCGAGGAACACAAAAGAGGAGTAACTGGTGTAAGGGGAAAACTAGGAGACTGTAATAGCCTCTTCGTCGCCCTTATAGCCAGTGCCTTATTTAAAATGAATATTGTAATATAAGAAATGATAATCAAATATATATATATATATAAATTCGCTGTTTATTGCGATAATATTATAACAGTGCTTTGAAGAGCAGAGCTCCCTAGTCAAAGCGCCGGACTCGTTGCTGATGGCAAAAGTGATTAACATGGGCTTGCATGGGCCTTTTATACCCTCCAGATTCGCAGCGGCGTCGGCGGCTTTGATTAGGCGGCTCGAATGACTTGCACATTTCGACGCGATTCACAATCATTGTTTGTTTCGGCATACATATAAGTGTTTTGTATAGTCGCGTTATAGGCGCTTGTCTCATCTATCTTACGTATTTACATTCTAGCCAACCGGGTAGCGAGTGTTTTAGGAATAGTATCTTGAACTCAAATTGGTGATAAGCAAATAATTACTTACTATATGAATTAGACCCTCACATATCTCCCCCAGCCAATTTGCATTCAAGATGTGGTGGAGTTCGTTCTCAAAACAAATTTATAAAACTAAGTGGTTGCGCTTAACCCCTAACAATATATATAAGCATAATAAATCATTATTCCATCCATGCTACTATTTATACAAGCCATGGTAGATTTTTGTTTAAAGATAAAGAGTATGGCTACGTTTAGCCAATAACAATATTGTATAAAAATTACTTTTAAGTCTCTTATGATATAGTTAATAAAAAAAAAATGATTTATATGTTTTACTATAAACTAAAGATATCTATTTATATTATATCTTCATCCTCACAGTTGATAGGCTTCATGATCATCGGTTTGATTATATGCATCACTTCAATGATCTTGGCTACTTCTTCATCATTTTTAAACATGTGTATCCTTCCTGTTGTTGTTGGTTTTTTAAATGATGGATCCTCAGGATCATATTCTATTGCTGGTTCGTTTAGCATTTTTTTTAATTCCAGCGCTCTCTTGCTCATCTTTTGGAGCTCTATATGTACGCTTTTCGGTGTTTGAGTCCTTTGCGATTTGGTTTTCTTTGGGACTGTCTGCGTGGTAATTCCTCTTTGATACTCCTTGTAGATCTGGCCCTGTTGGCCATTAATGTCTCTTGATCGTGCTATTATAATTTTTTGGCATTGTCCTCGCACCTTGCTCCAATGCATCGCTAATGTCGATTTCTTTAATAGTGCCTCATTTACCAACGTGGAGGCATGGCACATACCCAGGTAATTTTCTGACTGTGTTCCCTGGTCGCACATCTTAAAGGTTTGGCGTTACAGAAGCAACTGAACTTGCTGTGCTCTTTCTTTCTATTTTTACTTATTCTTTGCGCAATTTCAGACAACAATAAGGATTTTAAATATTATGTATTTATTTCAATGGTTTTGTCTACCGTTATTCAACCAGAAAACAGCCATGGTTATTGATATTATATTTTTGTGTTTATGTGAACGTGCGAACTGTTAACTCTGACCACTCTCACATATTTAGTAAATTGTTATGTAATTGTTCTATGTGAATGTACGAACTGTTAACTCTGACTACATTCACATATTTTTTTTTTTTTTTTTTTTTTTTTTTTTTTTTTTTTTTTTTTTTTTCATGTGTGTTTTCTAAGTGTGGAACGGCTTAAGGTTTGATATATGAAATTTTCCTCGTTCCCGATTATTGTCTTTGTTGCACAATAAGTAAGTGTCTGTTCCCAATATTTCTTTTACTTTAAAAGGTCCTTCATATATTTCAAAAAACTTGGCAATTTGTTTGTTTTCATTGCTTGATACGTTTAGAGCTTTTACTAGCACTAAATCATTTATATTAAAAGTTTTATGTTTTGTGTTTATGTTTTTGTTATTCATGCGTTTTCTTAGCTTTTTATGCATAATGTTTCTAGCTAAGTGTATTTTCGTGTTTATATCGAAATTGTTATTTTTTTTTATTGTAAAATATTTTTCCCACATCCTAGTAGGCTTTTTGTTTAAGTGAAGTTCTATTGGTGTGAACATGGTGGTGTCATGGTATGATTCGTTCATAATATTTTGAACGATTTCTACGAAAGATGCCCATTTAGTGTGTTTACATTGTTGTAATAATGTTCTAAAAAATCGACCTAGTTCTCTATGAATTCTTTCTACTGGATTTGATTGTGGGTGTCTTATTGAAGAAAATACCGGTGTTATGTTGTGATCTTTTAATTTTTTTATCCATTTTTTGTTTGTAAATTGACTACCATGATCCGTAATAATTTTTGTAGGTTTTCCATATTTTTTAAAATAGTCATCAAAAAGTTTATTTATTACTATATTCGTATTAGCTTTTTTTACAGGGTACATAATAACGAATTTCGAAAATACATCCATAGTAGTAAGCAAGTAACGAACTCCACCTACAGATCTTGGTAATGGTCCATAAAAATCAATAGCAAGGATTTCATTTGGTTTGTTAGCTAAGATTGCTTGTGCTTTTTCCTTTAATTTATAAGTCATATATTTACTTTTTTGACATATTATACATTTTCGTAATAATGTGTATGCCTGTACTTTTAGTTTCGGTATGTAAAAATTTTCTTTTAATATTTTAATAATTTTTTTAGGTCCCATATGACCATATACTATGTGTGTTTCTTTTATTAGCATGTCTACTATGATTTGAGGAATTATTATTTTTTCATTTTCGTCATGAATTTTACATAATAATTTGTCTTGATTCAACTTAAATACTGTCCCAAATTTTTTATGATTTTTCAAACTTTCAATGTATTTGTCTTGTTTTTGAAGTTCAGCTAAATTTTTGAGATATGTTATTAATTCTTTACTAAGTTTGTCTGCTAGCAGTGAAGCAACAATTACCTCAGTGGGTGATTTATCATGTGGATGAATATATCTGCTTAAATAGTCAGCTACCGAATTTTGATTACCCGGAAGGTATTCCGGCTGTAGGTTGTAATCTTGCAATGCCAACACCCATCTTTGTAACCTAGAGTTTTTAAATTTACATGTTTTTAAAAATGAAAGTGCTTGATGATCAGTTTTCACAATAATTTTTGAGGCCCCTTTTAGATATATGTTTAATCTTTGTATGGACCAAACTATAGCTAGCATTTCTTTTTCAGTTGTACTGTAGTTTAATTCACTGCCTTTGAGTGTTCTACTAATACAAGTTATGATTTCTTCTTCATTATTATTGTTTAATTGTGAAAGCACAGCTGCTATGGCAAAATCACTTGCGTCCGTAGTTAATATGTAGGGTTCATGAATTCGTGGGAATTTTAGAATTATTTCAGTATTAAATATTTCCTTGATTTTATTAAACGCTTTTTGGTGACTTTCTTCCCATTTAAAGGGTACTTTCTTTTTTAATAAGTTTACTAGTGGAAAGGCATGCATGGAGTAATTTTTCACGAATTTAGTATAAAAGTTAATGAAACCTAGGAAAGCTTGTAATTGTTTTATATTTTTTGGTGGTGTGAAATTTTTTATTGTAGTTATTTTATCTGGGTCTGGCTTTAAACCTTTATTACTTAATATATGTCCTAAAAAAGATACTTGTTGTTGAGCAAAGTTGGATTTTTCAAATTTTAATTTTAAATTGTATTTATCTAATCTTTTGAAAATAGTTTCTAAGTGTTGTAAATGGGTTTGGAAATTTTTCGATATTATTGCCAAGTCATCCACAAAAGCTATAATAAAATCTTCCAAATTATGAATTACTTGATGAAGGCCTCTTAATAGGGCGGCACTGCTTGTTTTAATGCCAAAAGCAACCACGTTAAATTCATATACTTTATTGTCACATATAAAAGCTGTGTATTTTCTACTTTTTTCACATAGTGGGATTTGCCAATAGCTACTTGTGAAATCTAAATTTGAAATGATTTCTACATCTTTACACCTTGGAAATAATTCTTCAATACCTGGTGGAGCTTCATAGTCGTCTACTAATTTTTCGTTTAATTTTCGAGCGTCTAAGCACATTCTTATTGTTCCATCTTTTTTAATAGTAATAGCAATAGGGTTTATATAAGGACTTGTAGATCGTCTTATTATGTTAAATTTTAACATCTTATCTATTTCTTTTTTTACTTGTTCTCTATACTTTAAGGGTATTGGATATGGTTTTGAGTAGAACGGATTTTCATCTTTTAGTACCAGTTTGTGTTCATAATTTGTTAATAATCCTGGTTTTTTTTCAAATATATTTTTATATTTCCATATTAAATTAAATAATTGATCCATTTGTCGATCATTAAGATTTTTATAACTTTTTAATTTGTTTACGACCTCCTCTTTGGAGATATCGTTTATATATTCAATATCCTCAGTAAATAAAGGTATATTTTCTAAAGAAAAAGAATTTTTTGATTTTAAAAGTTCGTTTTTTTCTTCTATTCTTATGGACTCATAATCTTCATTTGTGAGTATTATATCTTCATATTGTATTACATCATATAAATGATTGTTCCTTATATTTATTTCTTGTTTAGTAGTATCTAATATTAAGTTTATTTGTTTTAATGAGTCATATCCAAATATGCAATCTTTTACTAACTTTGGTATTATGATAAAAATCAGTTCTACTTCTAGTTTACCTATTTTAGTATTTATTAAAACTTGTGTTTTTAGTCGTGTAGAACGTTCTCCCATAAATCCTTTTACGAACTTTCCCGTGATTGGTAATGTTGGTACGAATTTTAATGTATTTATATGTTTTCGATAAAATTCTTCAGATAAACAAGTTATTTCACTCCCTGTATCAATTAATGCTTTAGTTTTGATTCCTTTTAATTCGATAGTTATTTCTGGACATTTTAAAATTTGAGGGATATTATCTTTTATTTCTATATCATGTATTAGTTCTTTTCTAGTGTCTTCTAATATTGAATTGATTTTAGTTGCATTTAATTTTTCTTTATCTTTTTTACTGTTAAGAAAATCCGAATTTTTAAATGCAACTATCGCTCGTTTCCCGAATTTGTGAAATATCTTGTTTTTGAATTGATATCATAATTAGTTTCTTCGTATTCTAATAAAGGATTAAGTTTAATCTCTTCTTGGTTTTCATGGACAATTGAATTCTTTTCTTCACTTGTTGGACTATTATGAGTTGTAATGTTTCTACAATTGGCATTATTTTGAAGGTATTTTTGATGTGGTCTATTAGGATTGTTATAGGATGTGGTGTTTCTGTTTTGGTTATTTGTATTAGGAGGGGTATTATTTGTGGCTGTGTTGCGAGAGTATTGATTTTTATTAGTTGGATTTTTTTCAATGTATAGTTGGTTTTCTTCATTGTCATAGTCTAATATGATTTTCAACAAATCATCAATGTTATTTAAGTTTCGAGCTATTATGATTAATTTTAGATTATTGTCAAAGTGGTTAGCTATCAAATTAATAAAATCGGAATTTGCAAAATTTATTTTTAAATCTTTTGCAAAGCCGAGAATGTTTGTTGCGTAATCAACGCGTTTTAATTTTCCTTGATTATTATATTTTCCCGATTCTATTTTCCGAGTTATTCTTTTTTGAGTGTTGTTGTTCCAGTACCGATTTTTGAATTTTTCTGAGAAACATTCGAAATTATCCGTCGAGTCTTCCTGAAGGTACCACCAATTTTGAGCCGATTCTTCTAAACATTGCGAAAAAATATTTTTTATTTCATAATCGTCCGGTTGTAGAAATTTAAGGTATTTTTCTAAGTTTGATAAAAATTTCATTGGTCTTTCGCTGTCGTAACCTTTAAATTTAGGTAATGGAATATTTGATGATTTAGGGATAGATTCAATATATGGATTTATATTTATTTTATTTCTTATTTTTTGTTCAAGAGATTTAATTTTAACATCTATTCTTTTCGCGCTTTCACTCATTTGATCAAAACATGTTTTTTTTAGAGCTTTAAGATCGTCTGTAACAATGATAGTTTGTATGATTTCATCGTATTTTGTTTTCAAATTATATGTTGTATCAATCAATTGGTCGTTTTCTTTTTCTATGGTTGTAATACGCTCTTGTATGTCTCTGTTTTCTTCTAAGATTTTTTTTATATTTTCATTTATTCTTTTCATTTGTACTTGTAAAGATTCGTTTTCCTTTTTGAGAGTTTCCATTTCGCTTATGTTTTCATTTTGTGTTTCTTCTACCGATTGCAGTTCTTCTACAATTATTTTTTTCCATTCTAATTCTAATTTTTGTTTCTCATCATTTTCATCTTGGCTATTCTCCTCCATTTTTGTTATAAAAATGGTGGCTCTTCTTGACATTTTTTTTTTTTTTTTTTTTTTTTTTTTTTTTTTCAAACTCTCAAAAAAAAAAAAAATTTTTTTTTTTTTTTTTTTTTTTTTTTTTTTTTTTTTTTTTTTTTTATGAATATATTACGTACTAACCACGTCGAGCGCCATTTGTAAGGTTCGTAATTATATAAAGATATTTTAAGTATAAATTCAAGTGTTATTTGATGGTTTTCTTTTTTATGTGACGTGATATATTCATGTAAGTTAGTATTAGTGGATATGCTTTTAATAAGGATAGAGGACCATGGGTACTCGTGGGTACAATGTTGGATTCGTATTGCCCCCAACTTGTATCACGAGATACTTCAGTGGATGCGTGCAGGGACGTAGTCAGATTCGCAATGCCCCTGACCCGTGGTGCACACGTCCGAGGATCTTATATATTAGTTAATAAGAATTTATAGGACTCTATTGAGTTCCTGTTGGGTGCGGTAAGTCGCCTAGGAACCGGGATTGCTTCAGTTCGTATTGCCCTGAAGGTCCGCCAGTTCATTAGCTTCTTTACCTAGAGGATAGCTCCGGTTCGTATTGCCCCGGAGATCCGCTCCTTACCCGAGGAACACAAAAGAGGAGTAACTGGTGTAAGGGGAAAACTAGGAGACTGTAATAGCCTCTTCGTCGCCCTTATAGCCAGTGCCTTATTTAAAATGAATATTGTAATATAAGAAATGATAATCAAATATATATATATATATAAATTCGCTGTTTATTGCGATAATATTATAACAGTGCTTTGAAGAGCAGAGCTCCCTAGTCAAAGCGCCGGACTCGTTGCTGA
The DNA here is from genome assembly GCF_036245765.1 of Copidosoma floridanum. NCBI lineage: Eukaryota > Metazoa > Arthropoda > Insecta > Hymenoptera > Encyrtidae > Copidosoma > Copidosoma floridanum. Next base: position 11,773,526 of record NW_028321888.1, read on the forward strand.
TGGCAAAAGTGATTAACATGGGCTTGCATGGGCCTTTTATACCCTCCAGATTCGCAGCGGCGTCGGCGGCTTTGATTAGGCGGCTCGAATGACTTGCACATTTCGACGCGATTCACAATCATTGTTTGTTTCGGCATACATATAAGTGTTTTGTATAGTCGCGTTATAGGCGCTTGTCTCATCTATCTTACGTATTTACATTCTAGCCAACCGGGTAGCGAGTGTTTTAGGAATAGTATCTTGAACTCAAATTGGTGATAAGCAAATAATTACTTACTATATGAATTAGACCCTCACAGCATGTATTTATCATAATAACTTAAAAAGCATAAACTATGTTAATAACAATACCTTATAGTAATAATTTTTATTATACATAAACGTAGTATTGTAAAGTAAAAGGTTTGAAAAATATTTCAAGCTATAGAAGAAAAAAGAAAAAAGTTTAAGTACAACTGTTAACACGCTGTGATGATTTGCAATGGATATGCATGGGAGAAACGTTAAATGTTTTACTAAAAAACCGGTCACTTTTCAGAAAAAGCTACCGAATACTTTATCAGTTAAAAATAGCTAAAAAAATATAAAAATTTTATCATGACCTAATTTATTTCTGATTCATAAGATCATAGTATAGATTTATATTTACAATAAAAAGTCGTTAATAAAAGCATCTCAAGAATTAATAATTAGTTTTTTCCCAAATGAAAAGTTTTCCAGCCGTTAAAAAAAAATTGTTTCAGCGAGAGGGTATGGAAAAATCCATATGCACCAAAAATTAGCTGTTTCGTGCTGCTTTTCTCCAAGCACGTTAAATGCACATACGTTCGATCAATTGCTGGAAACAGTCCATAATAGAGATGTACTTGTGTGGGTAATTATATATCAAACTCAAATAGTATAAGCTGAGCTGTAAATTGGAGGGTAAAAGAAGACAAATTGGACAGTCATGCACCTCGTATTCGGTGTACATACGTTTTGGAGTACCGTATGGGGTACACATGTAGTGGACACTTATTTCTCCCTTTAGATTAAATCTATTAGTGATGCGACAATGGGTGGAAGACAGATGGGTCGCATCGTTTCTACGAGGGTATGGTAGAATTCATACGCACCAAAAAGTAGCCATCTCATGCCACATTTCCCCAAATACGTAAGACGTACATGGGTTTGACGAAGGGCCAGATATAGTACATAATAGAGATGTGCTTGTGTGGGTAATTATACGTCAAACACGAAACGTATAAGCCGAGCTGTGAATTGGAGGATAAAGGAAGACAAATTAGACAGTCATGCCCCTCGTATGCAGCATACATATACGTATTGGAGGACACCTAATTTTTTCCTTTAGATTAAATCTATAAGTGATGCGACAATCGTTGGAAAACAGATGGGTCTTATCGAAACGTAGGTACTCTAATCTGTATCTGTTGATCGTAGAGCATAAGGAAATATGGGTGTAATAATAATTTTCTTAATTTTTTGTCTTGTATCTTTATTCTATATAGTAACATGAGCAAAAATATAAGGTTTTTTTTTCTCTCTCTTTCTTTAAAGTGTATAAATCCATTTGTTGGATAAATGAAAAAATCCTTTTTTTCACTATTTACTACATTTTTTGCTGATAAGTACAATAAATTTATAAAATTTTTCTTATTTTTCGTTGTTGATACCCAGGATTTTTTAATTAACTATTTTTTAATTACAATTAGTCATTTTTTAGCACGTCGAAAAAGATTTTTTTATTAAAATGATCATTGAATTTTATTTTACGTTGAAGTTATATCTTTGTCATTAATTTATTTTTAAATAATGGTTAAATTTGTAGGAATTTCTACTGACGTTTTAATGATATTTATTATTTGAAGTATGAGTTGTCATGTTATATCAGATAAAAACTTGGATGACGAACAATCAATGGTTATTTGAATTGTTTTTATAATTTTTGCTGACCATTTTATTCATAAATATCAAGTATAAAAATCAGACGAAATAATTTAAGTTTTAACTAAATATTTAAAAACAATGTTCTTTATTAAAATCATTGGAAAGTACTGTTTATTTATTTTTTCTCAAATTTATGTTTTGAATTACCTGCATTGAATCTTACAGTAAACGTGTAAATTGATCAATGGAGAAAATAAAAACTCAATTCAGTTTAAAAAATTTGTTTTTGAATAAAAAAATACGTATACATATATGTATGACAAAAGTTACAGTAAAAAATTTTGTATTTTGGAGTTTGTGAGTATTCCGTAAATAAATGTTAAGGATTATTTCCTTCAGGTAAAATGTTTTCAAGTTTTCGTGTGATCATGAGCTTAATTGAAAAATATGTACTTAAGCGAGTGAAAAAAAATGTGATCCATCGTACAAAAAATCTTTAGCAACATTCACAAAGGATTCTCATAAATAATTTTTGCTTGAAATAAATCCTCCTAGCTTTTTTTACGATTCGTTATGAAAAGAGTAGATATATGATCTTGAAAGTATCATTTTTGAAAAAATGGTTAACTCGAGAAATTCTCAAACACAGTTAAAAATTTTGCTTATGAATACTTATAGTGTACATTTTTTTTATTTTTAAGTGATATTTGTAAAAAAAAATTAGGATATTTTTATATATAGATGTGGTTTAAGTTTATTAGGAAACTATGCATGACTTAATAATGACTACCTTAAGGTTAAATTAGTTCAAACATTTTATATATTTTATGATACCATCAAAGTATAAAGAAAAATAATAAAATAAATGGGGATATTGCATTACCTTTTCCTCAAACAATGATTGGACCATTGAAAGGAGCACGTGACAGTAGTGTGCTACCTTTGAATATATCATAACCTGTTTAGTCTTGCAATTAATAGTTAAATTTTAAATAACGTTTAAAAATTATATTTATTTATTCAATTGTATGCGTCAAATCATAACTTATATATTTTACAATCAACTTAGGGCTTTAACAATTGTAAAAAAAATTAAAAAATTTTTAAACCATTTTATTATGATGTAGGTATACTGGAAAACATGATAAATTTTTGAACTATTAGAACGATTTGAAAACTTCACTAAAAAGCCTACTGCATTTTTCTAAAATGTGCGTTAATTTTTTGAATTATTTCAAAAGTTTTATTAAATTATCTAAAAACTTCAATCCGACTTACTTTAAAATTTCAACAGAACACAGAGCACTAGAAAAAAAAATTTCTATAGATTTTATAGATTTTTCATCGTTTTAATCCTACAAATCTACACCATGACTTTTGATGACAATGGCTCTCTGAAATAGGAAGTATTCAATTACCAAATTTCTTTTCATCTTGGTGATTATTACTTGCTGAAATTTGATGAAAGTAGATACGTTTTTTTTTAGATATTAGAAAAATCAGCACTGTACATTAGTTAAAACTTAAAACTATTTAAAGAAAAAACCAGTGGACAATGGGTGCTTGGATACTTAAGTAAGAAGTTATACTTCCATAAAATCATATGGCAGATAATATAAATGAATATAATTATACCTACTACAAAACCGCATGTATTGTGAACGAAGATGGTGAAATTATCAGTGAAATGACTATATATATATATATATATATACATATATATATACATTTATTGGCTGTGGTTTCAATAAATATTTTAATATTTTGTAACTGAACAATTATAAGCAATAAATTATAACTCAATGCAATACAAACGCTTCGTAGGATGGCTAGTATAAGACTACGTAGCTTCATCAAATCTTCCGATGATTCCAAAACAACTTCTTACCGCCTATACGCTGATTACATCTCTAACGTCACGCTCACTTCTGTCACGTACGCTCACACAATTATTCCTTCTCCAGACTGCAATACCAAATGCGTAATACCATAAATCAAATTGTATCTAGAAAATTGATACAATCCACCCTGTAGTATACTACAGGTATACCGCTTTCTTTAAAAAAATAGTAGTACATGCCCATGCCAGTGAACGTTCCTTCAGGATGTTAGTCACACATACGTTTTTTTGACAGATATCATTCAAGCATCAAAAGTATACTGAAATAACGTAAAAAATATCCAAGAAAAATTGCAGATCGTTTGACTGTATCCTTTTTTAAATGTTTAATTTAAAACATTTGCAATTTAACTTGTAACCTTGTGGAAAAACAACTTAGAATTGCATTTATGAGATCTGTATGAAACTCCAAATTTTTGTTTGTATGAAAGATTATTTTTAGATAAACCTGTTTTATGTTCAAAATTGATTTATAAATTTTTTTTTTTTAGAACGAAGTTCTTTATGTCGCGTTACTCGGGGGGCTGGAATTTTAAAACCGACAGATTTTTTTTTTTTTGAATCAGAAATCTTTTCCTCTCAAGTTTTTTCCCTCACCCCGTCGCCCCTCACCAAGTGTTCTCTACACACTTCCCCTCTCCTAACTATATATGTACATTTGTCAACCGTGCCGTGTTACTCTTCTGCACACCTTTACCCACTATTCCCCCTCACACTCCCAAGCAATTAATTTTTTAACAAATTTTAATTTTATTTCCCCACAGTAATTTTTCTTTCCGTTTGAATTTTTTTTTCTTTTACAATTCTAAAAAAAAAAAAAAAAAAAAAAAAATGAGAACGTTGTGCATAAATACAGTACTCACGAAGTGCAACCATCGTGAGTACTGAACTATTTTTTTTATTTTTTTTTTTTATTCGTTTTTCAAGTATTTGTTTAGTGAACTACATGGATGCAGTATTAACGTTTATAGAGCTTTGTTCTTTTAATGGGTCTGGCGACCCCCTTGTTACCTGAGAAATTGTGTTTTTATACTCGTCATGTTCAAAGAACTTCGTTCTTACCGTGGGTCCCATGACCCATTTATCCCCCCTAGTTTGTTGTTTTTTTTTTTTGATAACATAAGAAAGAAAGAGTCAAGTATGCGTAAAAGCGTGTACGTAAGTAGGGACATCCATATTAAAAAAATAATTTCCAGCTTTGCTGAATACATTTGCGCTCCTCCTACCTCTCTGAACTTTCCCCTCACTAACTGTGATGAACGTTTTTAACTCAAAAAAATTACCTTAATCACAAAGGAAAAATTGTTAAAGAAGAAAATACAATAAAAATCAATGATTGTATTTGTATCTGTAGTTTTGTCAACTGTATATATGCAGAAGTAAATAATACGTCCTCAAGTGCAAACTTTCATCCAACAAAAAGCAGAGTTACGAAAATTCGCCAACGATGACGTCACACGCAATGCACGTACAATCACGTACGAACGTATTGGATCAGTGCAAACGACGTCAGTTGCTTTTGAGACATTTTCGAACCATTGAGACACTAATTAAAATGGGATTGAAATAGACAAACCTATGTGGATATATTTAAATAATGTCTAGCCATAGCCAGGAACAGAAAGATGATAATTATGGGTTTACGCCAGCAACGGTTTTTCCTGCAGACGAAAGCAGTCCGTTCGATACTTCCTGGATTGCACACAATTCACCTCAAGTGAAATAACTGTAAGGGTGAGAGCTGATTTTACTTTTCCATTGGATTAGCACGAGGTTATTCAAAAATGAGTGAATAAGTGTCGCCCAAGTTTAATAATTAATTATGTCAAGTATATCTAAAAAATCTTCAAATTAATTAGATTTCATAACCCAAAAACATTGCATTTCTTAAATAAACTTTATCAGTTTTGTAGGTTAATGGTCGAGACATTATAGTTAAGGCAGAACAGAAAGAATATCATGAGGGTGAAAATGGTCCCTTAAGCTTGTATAAGACGTTTCATAATGTCTCTGACTTATACGATTTGGAAAAGGTCGAGGCATTGCTTGGTTTAGTTAAAGTCTTAACTTTGTATGCTCCTCGAAAGGACAAAAAATCAGTTGATGAAGAAAGTTCTTGCAACATCGAAGAAAGTGGAAGATTACTTATCAATGTAGAAAAGGAAATTCAAAAAGAGAATTAATAAAAAAATGTGAATAAATCGTTAGATTTACTGAAAATTTGAAACGAATTTTTTAAATTATATGAAGTGTCCTTAGAAATTTTAATTGCCACTAAATGCAGTCACTTTTAGATGATATAAATTATCAATTGATTGATAAGTTATAGTATGCTGTTGGTTTTAAACCCAGATAGATGGTTAATGCTTTAATCGTCTATATACCGTAACTCAATTTCTATTCGGGCTGTACTCGGCTTTTCTTTTTGAACTATTGGTGAACCAATTGAAAATTTCGTGGCACATTTGTTCGATAGCTGCTGGAAACTCCTCGACAGCAATTGAAGTGGCATTGTAAGACACTGTCACCGCATTGCTATGACACATATGTATTTTAATCACAGAGACAAGATATGACTGCGTGTGTCAGCAGTACCGTATCTATAGAAAAGACGTTTCTTATACGAGGGCCTCCTTACATTTGCGGTCTGGGCTACAACTCGTCAGTATTACGGCACTTAGCAACCCAACCCCTTTAAGCTGTTATTTAAGTAAGATTTAAATCTCAAGTTACTTCTGTCGTTTCAGTCGTATAAGCCATGAATATACTAGAATGTAATACTACTACTTTAACTACTGCTACGTTAAAAGATGAGAATTGAAATGGTTTGTTTAATCTTCAAATGATTGCTATGAATACGATTTTGTAGTCTCGTATTTTGATAAGATTACTGAAATTTAAAGCATGACTCATCCATTTTAGTTTAATTAAAGAAAAATTTTTTTAAATTAAACGCGTACAAGATTTGAAAATTTTAGAAATGTTAAATATATCTGGGATACAATAGGTATTAGATTGCGATTTATAATGAGATTTTAATTTTTGTTTACGTCTTTTGTGAGATCTTCTTTGAAGGTTATTGTTGAAATTGAGTCCAAACTTATTTAACATAATGTTTATTTATAAAATTTTTATAAACTTGTGTCTGAAACAGTACTCAACAATAATTTTTCTAAAAAGATTACATTGTAGCAAAGAAAAAAACAAAAAAAATTATTAAAACTATGGAATAAAAAATTTTTTAAGGTAGTTGTTTCCCAATATATTGATCAATCGTATATATAGATGTATAATACTAAGGTTATGTTCAAATATCATCCTGTATTCGAAATATCAGAGAGAAATGTGAATGCCTTTGCGTACACTTATACGTACATAAACATACACATCTATCTACTTGTACTCATGTGACAACGTGATGTTGCCCTATACGCAATACTTGGTTATCTTTCAAAATCAAACGAAAAGCACTTTTTTATTATTATTACTTTAAAACTATGTGGTAAAAAACTCGAAAAAGAATGTATGTGTTTCTTTGCTGTCTTAGGTAGTTTTCAGTAGTTTTTTAAATTATATATAAATATGGGGTTACTTACACTTTTTCAAATAATGGGGCTATGTAGTGTTTGCACCATTGCTCAAATGTTAAAAAGGTGATTTTTTGATAAGGATATTTCAATAACAACGTTTTAAATCGGTCTCAAATTTTTTACACATATCCCTCAACGCCTATATTAGTTTTGCTAAAAATTTTATACCGTTTTAAATACTTTTGATTTAGGAAACAACTACCTTAAAGCAGTTGTGAAAAAGGATTTAACTACTTTAAAAAAACTACTGTTTTTTGCATTCTGATAGCGCTACGATTTAAAAATGCTCAGTGAAGAAAGCTAGTTTTTGATAGTGGTCTATGAATAAGGATCGTTTTCGACAGCACTCAGTAAATAAGGCCAGTTTTTGATAGCACCCCGTGAATGAGGCTAGTGTGCGAAAGGGGCCACAGATGCGATTAGTTTTTGTTAGGGATGTCGAATAACGCTAGAGGTTTAAAGGCCCAATAATAAGGCAGCTATTCGGTTCTTTACTTGTTTAGAAAAATAAAAATGAGAGGGACTATGTGCGTTTAGAGGTTATGAGGTACATTAAATTGGTTAACCTTATTTTTCTTTCCTTCTTAAATTGTGGATATTCATATATCTCTTTCTTTTTATTCAAATATTTATTTATCATGTGCCATGTTGTTACAATTTAGTAAAATTCAATCTCCAAAGTAAGTCTTCATCATGTATATATACACACATATCAATATTAATAAAAGCGATATCAGGCTACGTATAATAAAACTATGCAAGTGGCTCACTAGGCAAAATTAATCAAGTCCACACTCGATGAGCGGTGAAAAGCTACAAACTATCATTACGTAAAATGGTACATTACGTCACTTGCGTCAGTAGGTGTCCGTGTCGCGTATAATGTTTTTCTTACCGAGGGCTCAAAGTGCAATTTTGCGCCCGTGGGCCCACTTTGCGCCCAGTACATCACTTTGGGCCCTAGAGCAGAGAAGTACTTTAGGCCCAAAGGACGCAAAAAACGTTTCTGCCAGTGGGCCCAAAGCGATTACAAGGGCGCAAAGCGGCAGTGGCACTTTGGGCCCATGGTAAGAATTTTTTATTATAGAAAAAGAAAAGAATAAATATATTTATGCAAGTTACCACCTTACATGGTGTCCATTGTGAAAATGTTGTTTTCATACTTTGCCAAAGCTCTCATAATTAAAAAAAATTCTTTTTTCAAAACGTTGAGAATTTTTTAATTGGAAGCCGTGGGGTTTTTCTACGTACAACCCATTAGATTTGTTTCAAATGTGCCAAAGAATATGAAAATATCGCTTTTAGATAAAAAAAACTAACGCTGCTAAAATTTTTTTGTAAACAAACTGGTTGAAAAAATTGTGACCAAGTTGCACGCTAGAAGCATAAATATTCTCATTCTGTAAGGTCTTATGAACATGATTCTAAGAAAAAACTGACTGAGAAAGTATCTAGGATGACGCTACCGAATTTGCCTCCTCTAAGCCGAAAGTAAGGCCGGCCAAAGACACACAAGTGGTAGTAGTTTACTTGACAGCTGAGGTGCGTACGCTTGCTTAGAAGTTTGTCTTTCACCTAATATAAACAGTGTAAGTGATGTTGCAAAAGTACAAGAAATACAAACCGTTGGTGGGTACATGCCAAAAAATAGTTGAATGCTAAATACGTTACATGAAATTCAAATCATGACTTTAACTTGATTTTTTACCAGCTGTAAAAACTATTTTTTCGCCTGCTCTGCAATATAATTTACAATGAGACCTACATTTATTTAGTACTTCTGAATATAATTTTTTTATTACAAAAAATAAGACGCAAAGTGATACATATTTTCTAAAAACAAAATTTTTTTTTATTTTTGCGTGATACTTTTACTTCTGTACTTACACTGTGACCTCAGTAAATAAAAAAGAGTTGGCACCTGGTGATCATCTAATCAGGTTAAGCACAAGGAGTCCATCTGGGCCCTGATAACATGTACTAGCCCTTACGAAAACTATTATTTTATTTTTATTAATGATTTTTATCTTTTTTTTATTTTAGGCCGTAAAACAAACAGGAGTTTTGTGAACGCATTATAATCATTATAAAGGCACATTTTACCGAAAAGTGATTTTAACAGATTCATACGTAAGTACTATTTTCATTTTTACTCACTTTTATGAAGCATGTATTATAATCCTCTTTGCAGTTGTGTCATAAAATCCTAATGGTTTCTAATTCTTTTTTTGTAGGCTAGAAGAATGAAGATATCCTGTTTACTTGCAATTTTATTCGTTTTTTCATTTGTTTTGGAAAATTATTTCACAAGCAGTAAAAAAAGTCACGTTACATTAATAACTGGCTCGAAAGAGTTCTATAGCATCAGTAATACTGCAATCATTTACAATAGCTTCAAACGTGAGTAATTAATAGCCTTAATCCATAAATTTGTTGTTTTTATCAATTAATAGTCTTGTTTGCAATTTAACAGATGAGCACTCCGTCATGATAATGACAAGGGATTTATCTCATATTTCACACTACTTCGTTGCAGTAAACTTATTAGATTTACCAGAAAAATTTCCTAAGATAAAAGCCTACCTACAAACATTATTTGCTGTTTTTGTCAATACCAACTATGACTTTGAAAAGTTTGTAGACTTTGCAAAACAGAACGACTTATCTTTTCACGTGTGGCTTTTGTTATTCTCGTCAGATATGACTCAGGATACACAGAATGTCTGTCACAGTCCAAAAAAGAATTATTTAAATATTAACTTCGCAAGTCAGGTGCTTATTAAGTGTGGTGATGATCCGATTATAAGAGAATGGTATGCTGTAGAACCGACGACTGCATTGCTGACACTACCATTCCTCGAGTGGAGAGAGGAAAATGGATCAGTAGTCAAGAACGATCAAAACTTAATTCAGAGAAGAAAAAATCTAACTGGTGTTTTACTTACAGTCACTTTTAAGGTAACAAGTGTGTCTAATTAATAATTTTTGTCTTGAAAATATTTTTGCATCCAAATAAACAGCTTTTTTTATGAAATCGTTTGCAGCTCGGACAAGTTGCAAAGATTAATCGAGAACATGCTGAACTAATCGAAGAGGCAGCATCATACATGCATATAGTTTTAAGAAACTATAATGGCTCATTGGAGACTTCCGATATTATTCATAGCTTAGGATCGCTTGAGAAAACTCTTAAAAATTTTGACGTCACAGTCACAACTATCGAGCATAGACATGTGTTGGTATTCAAAATTTCCGATGCAGAAGTTTTATGGAATGCATATTTTGAAGTAAACAAAGTTTAATCGTCGTAATCTTTTGTTGTTTCATTTTATTTGTTGTGAAATATTTTTTTTTTTTTTTTTTGTAACAGGTATTAAACAAGTCTATTTGGGCTTACTTGATTTTCCTGGCCCTTGTCGTACCATGCTTATTTACCATCCTGGAAATAGTACATAATCGTGAAAATAACTATCGATTGTCGATATTGGACAATTACATGTACGTCTGGCGAATTCAATTTCATCAGGAACATCCAGGTAATTGGCGTATGGGATTATCTTTTTTTCATAATTACGCTCATGAAGGGTGATGATGCATGAATAGTATACAGTATATTTAGTACATGGCCAAAAACAATACCCACGTAACAACTGATTTACATAAACACTTGGAAATCAAAAAAAAACAAAAAAAAAGTGTACAATAATAACACGTTTTCTCTGCATTTTTTAAATAGTGAATAACCATAATTTTTATCTCTAAGACAGTTTTATTCGGTTTACTGAAATAAATTTAGAATTGTAAGTATTGAAGTATTGAATTGCCCAACTTCTTTTTATTTTGTTAATCAATACTAGCTGGAATGTTATGAAAGTAGATGGGGTATAAGTCTTGTGTTAAGGAAATTAGTACCATACATAAATTAAAACTTAAAATTAGTTTGAACTTTCTTAAATAAGGTGTTTAGTTTAAAATGTTTAAAATCTGTGGTCGTAGGGGAAAGAAGGCACGCACGAATTTGTTTACGTAGAGCAGAAGGAAGGAGAAAAAAGCTTGAGCTTAGGTAGATTGGCTTTTGGCCAGGTACGTGTCATGCAGCACCACCCTTGGTGTCAAAATCGTGCAACCGTTGGTACCAACATTGCATGTCAACAGCATACACCGATGCACACTTTTAGGAATAATTAATTAATTAGAGAAAAATTAGTGTATTTTTTCATCTGATAATAAATGTTGTCATAAAAACAGGCTTTGGGAATATAACACACTTGACTCGTTTTTGTTTTAACTCGGAAGCCTTAAAAAAAGGTAAACAGTTGGTTGAAAGTAGTCATGTGTGCGATGTTACATGAATTTCAAAGTGATGGAGTTAGCAATTTGACAAGTGCCGTCGTAATGAGGCAGACCTCGGTTATCTCAGCTCCCTACAAAGTTAACCTGCATGTACGTTCAATTTAGATTATTTTGAAAATTGTCTAAGTTGCAATGCACATAAAAATTACCTATATTTACAATTGGATAATCATCGAAATTTATGTAATTTAACTCCATCTGCCTTTGCGCTACTGTTACACTCAACAACACTTCACTTTCTTACACCTATAATTCATAAACGTTTAAATAATAGAAATCATAATGATCATGTCTTATTCCGCATAATTATCTTTCTTTTTACTATATGCTTCTGAGAGTGTGCTCTGGATCGAAAACTAACGAGGCTTTATTAGTATATTGTTACATTCAAACATTTCACAAACGTTCTTGGCACCGCATAGCTCAATTTTTTACATTTGTGTAACTGCAGTTTCGTAATATTAATACCATTTTAGCATACGTGACGATAACATCTGTAAATTTTACGAAATACTGTTATTCTTTCCTAAACTGAGCAAAAATGACAGTAATTTGGTACCCCACGTTTCCTGTTTTCGTCACTACGCACGCTGGCGTCGACTCATCTATCCCCTACCATCACTTGCACCTGGCCAATAATGTTTATAAAGTGTGTGTATGGGGCTCGTATTTGCTACGAGTAGATGCGTGGCCTCGTCCAGCTTTGCAATTGTTGGGCTTCTATGGTGATTAATGGGCGTGCCATGACTGTGATGACGAAGTTCAAGATTTCATAAGTTTGTTCTACTTTTGTTGCTACTAAAAAATCCTGACGCTCATGAAGGATTATGTCATAAAAACGATGTCACTGTATGGAGATGACCAACAAGCAGTTTACCAAAAAACCTTTATGGTTTTGAATTTAATACAAGTACATCTAAGGTTAGACAAAAACTTAAATGAAAAAACTGATAAGATATGTAACGAAAAATATCTCATTGTTAACATAAATTTCAAGCCAAAGCTTTCAGAATTTTTTTTAACTGTCTCTTATTTTTCGAAAATTGTAACATTCAAATAACTTTTCGGTGTTTTTTCTTAATTTTTGCTGTATTCTACGTAAAACTTGTAATGACAAGACAAAATTATTTTTAAAATATTTTCTGTTCTATTTCCAAAAAAAGGAAGACGTGGTATTATGACTTACAACGGGCAAAAAACGAATTAAAATACGTTAATAATTAATACCATCTGAATTACATAACAACGGAGGACTAAGAATAAAGAATAGAAAGAAAAAATTTTGCTCGAAGAACAAAAAATTATTCGTTTTTGTTTGTTGTTAAAAGTCACATGCTAGCCTTTATTTGTATTGTTTTTGATTTTTTTAATATTTAATACTGACAAAAATGTTATAAGCTTCAACCAAAAGTCATAACATTTTTAAGGATATTCGGGAGTATCATCTGGAAAGAAGAGGATAGAAAGTCCCCTTGTCCTGTGCATCTTGGTCACTTTTATCGCAGATCCCTTTTTGCTTATCACAAACTCGATACTTCCTAACTTACTTTTGTGGTATTTAATTTAATAGACCCTAATGTTAAAAGTGACGTATAGAAATTGTAAAAACATTAATACAAGTTCAACATATTTCAGATTATAGCAAGGCATGTATGCATACATAGTGATAAAGGATTACCCTTGTGCAGTGGGTAGTGTTTGTTACTCAAAGTATACTCTAAAAATCTCTTAGAATTATTTAAAGGACATGTCTAGTCTAGTTACTATGAACTGACGCACGAGATCACGTAGGAGTTGGTGGTGGTGGCTCGTCCTCTGCACCGACGATGCTGTTGCATCCGCTGTCACGGTCACTGCTGCAGCCAGTGCTGTTATTGTAGCTGCAGTGCTGTGTTCTTCAAGTGTTTTCTGGAGCTGCTTGCTTTTTTATTACCCATGATCTCTCTTACGTGAATTCCTGATAAAACTATAAGTTCTGGGTTTCAGCACCAAAATGTAGCTGACAAAATCAGCTTTGCGTAAAAAAAAAACATCTTTGGAAACTTATCGAATTTGAAGGATAGGCCAATCTCAACGTTTTTCAAACCAAAATCAATAACATCTTTTTTACATGGAAACGCTCGTCATTTTCATTCGAATACATTTTTCTTACTTTACTACACATACATAATAAAAAAATTTTCATATATTTCACTTAAAAAATATAAGCTTGATCTATCTGGAACAGAAGGAAACAATGAATCCCTCAGATCGCATGCTTATTGCCCTCGGCTCTGCCTCTGGTGTCAATTGCCTGCGATCTGAGACGTTTTTATTCTTACTATGTTGTAGATGAATAACTTTTAAATCAATAAAATGGTATTGTTATGTTGAAAAAAATTATTAATAATTAAATTTAAAAAAAATTCTAACAAGCATAATCTTCTGCTCTTGATCTCTTAAGCTTCTGACTCCTTCCCCCAAGTGCTTAAACCCCATAACCCTATACTCTTGAGCCCTTAAACAAAATAACCCTGGGGGTGAAATTTAATTAGTTAATAATAATATTTTCTTATCAACAATAAAAGAGCTACTTACTTATTACAAACAAAAGAAATATTTTTTAAATTATTTAAATGATTTTTGTAGGTTGGAAATAGTATATTACGTACCTAGGCCAGAAAGTGGGGCTATTACTGACCGTGCTATATTATCGGCCGAGCCAAAGGCGAGGCCGGTAATGCGCGGTCAGATGTAGCCCCACTTTTTGGCCGTGGTACGTATACTTTTTTTCCTTACACCTCCGCCGAAAGTTCGTCACCACGGTTTTAGTTTTGTTAAAAATGATGGTTTAAAGATCCAGTCAAAGATTTAGTGCATTATGCATTATTATTGATCGATCGGTCGCTCGAACAATACCACTTAAATGCACGTAGATGAGTGTACATATGTATAGGTATATCTATATATATACGCTCGCCGAGACTGTAGTATATTATATAGAATCAAATTGGGCCGAGGATTTGTGCAGGTTGGTCCTGCTGGCAAAACGAGAGGAAGAGAAATCCGTTTAAATTCGAATCATGGATCCTATAAAGATCATTTTAAAAATCCTAATGTTTATATCCGTAAGTGCAAAATAAATCAGATTATTATCAATAACTATTATAATTGTGATAAGCATAGTTCGATTAAATAAAAGATTTCATAGTTTATTTTTGTAATATGACATGTATATACTACATTTATATACTAAATAAATCATTAAAGTGAAAGTAACTGATCAAAAAACATTAATTTGGTAGTTTTAATTTTGTGTTGTGTACTCTGTTCATGTGAAATTAATAAATTTATATATACATGTAAATTGTGCAAAAAAAAATATATATATATATACATCCAATAATTTATGTAAATAAATATCCAATGATTTTCTGTGTTGTATAAACTATAAATGTTATAACTCCGTTAGCCGTATATATATATATATATATATATATATATGTATTGTATAACTACTGCTGCTTCTCGGTGCTGAATATATAACTATATATATCTGCGCACTTCGTTCTGCGCATATATGGCAGGACTGATATGAGGCTTTTTCTAGCTCAAAATCGGGTCAGATGGAACGAACTTTCGGCGGAGGTGTAAGAAAAAAGTAGTAATTATATTAATAACTTGGTTATCATGTTACTGAAAATTATTATCAAATAAAATTTCTCATTTTAAAGCTTTTGACCCTCTACCTTTTCACATCAAGTGCTTTTACCTTAGAAAATAATCTGGGACAAAGTAGATCATACTTCGATTTTTTTCAATAACGATACATCTATAAAATTATGGCAAACAAATATTTTAATGACTTGCATATTTAAAGATCACCCTTCTCAAATTAATCACCAGACTTATATTTTATTTATCCTTGTACAATACAACTTTGGAAGTTGCAAAAGTTTTAAAAATGTGACGCTCAAAGTTGTTAGCTCTTTTTTCATAAAAACTGTAATGAATTAGTTATTAGTAGTTTTTGATACCTTAAGTCTATACGTACCGTGAAAAATACCCTACACAATATCTTACATCTTTTATTAGTGCTAATAATAAGATTAGTAACTTACGTAATATTTAATTGTTCTGAACAATATGCAACAACATTGGCATGTTCAAAAAAAGAAAAATAGAAACGGTGGATCATAGAAATCTATTAATTTCAATTTAATAGGTCCTCTTTTTATTTGCAGGAAGTAATAAATATGCGCAATCATAATGTTTTTACGAGCAAAGCCCCCTCCCCCCCAAAAAAAAAGAAATCATCCATTTATCTCATTTGGTTACCGAGATATCAATACTTTTTACTAATGCATCTTTTTTCTGAACGCGCTCGCTCAAAACCTCTGGAGCATACATCGGGTGAAGTGGGCGTGGCCTCCAGCGGTGTCTTGCCAAGCCACCGATTCTACTAGCCAGGGAGCAAAAAGACCGTTTTTGCGATCTATATGTAAGATACTTTTAATCGATAAAAAGAAACGGCGTTTTAGGTACTTTTAGAGTACACAGAAATAAAGAGAGATACGTTTGGAAAATGTACCTATGTTGGCTAACAACTATTTATAGACATTTTTTCTAAGGACCATTTTTCAGTTTTTGCTGCGCTTCGCGGAAAGCTTGCAACTAATCTAGCTAAAACTCGGTGTGTATATTAAGAGTTATCATATCTACCTTGTCTTAAAATTTCAGCTCTTAAAATTATACAGAACGTGAGTTATTAAGTTTTTAAAAAATGACTCAAAATGGCAGTTGTTTGAGATTTGCGAAAAAATGGCCAAAACAATTGAAACTCAATGCAGCTTATTTTATTCGTATTCAAATTGCGCATCATTCTTACAGATTACTTTTTTTGTACGATTTTTCGGTTGCATTCTAGACGTGAAAAATATGTTTTGGCTATTTTTGCCGATTTTTTGGGGCTTTTGCTGACAATTTTATATATTAAATTCTATGTCAATTTCTTACTATGTTTCTAAACCATTACTACTTTTTTTTCGAGTTTGTCAGATTTTTTTGGGCCGAAAAACTAATTTTACCATACTTATAGTGTTGAACATTGTATTGCCTGATCACATACCCATACATCCGTACTGCTAACAGTTACTTAAAGTAGAAATTTAGTAAATCTATTGTAGATCACCGTAGCTATCTTGTATGGACTTCGTTTCTATCCAGTACTTTCTAATATAAGCAATATCTAGTATAATTAAGTTTTTTAATACAAAAATTAAAAAAAATAGTTTTTCCTGAAATGTTATGATATCCCCTTAAAAATATCTTGTAACAAAACAAAAAGGTTAGGTAAGTTTGATGTGTTATTAAGTTAATATTTTACTGTAAGGAATGGCTGAAGCCTTTATACGCTGGCAATGAATAGTAATCTTCCAAATGCATCTGTAGCCTTGAAAAGTACTGAAATCTAAACATAAAAACGATAGAGTTTTTTTGCCCAATATACATTTTATGTGACACTCGTATTATAATACTGTTTAGTACTCAAACATTAAAAAAATCAAACTAAATAAAATTGACTTTAGTCAGGAACTTCATGCAAACCTCACATTAAATACAATAAGTCCTTGTTGTGTCGAAAGTATGTAAAAATATGACTAAAGTCCTTCTTCATACATTAAACATTGACTAAACTAAAAGTATAAGGTGACTGCCAAAAGTGAAAGTTGCACCGGGAGTTTTATTAACTATCATAAAAAACAGTTTCTAGCTCGTTTTCAAACTAACAGTAACAAATTATGAACAGTCAGCCCAAATTATGTAAAAGACAATTATTAAACTAATAAATAAAAAACATTAGTGAAGATTTAGTAGAAATAACAATCACACAGCTTAAACTTATCACCTCACAAGTTTTTAATCTTTCAAATTTTTCATTGCGAAACCAAGTTATTTAAAAAAAAAAAAAAAAAAAAAAAAAAATGATAGTAATATTTATGTTCTCCAAACAAGCCGTACAACAAACAAACAAACAAATTTTCCCTTGAGTTAGTAAAATTTTATTATTGTGAGTACAAATTGGTGATGAAAATTTGTCTAACACTGTTTATTTGAATGTTATTTACTCATAGGAAGCTTTAAATTAGCAATCTGCATTGAAGTAAAGTACTTTTCCGCCCTCGGGTGGTTTTAGGAGGCTGGTACTTCCTTGGGCGAAAAAGCAGTTTTCCGGAACTCGTTCGAAAAGTCTCCTTTACGAACCTCGTTACGTCCCTCGCCTTCGGCTCGGGCCGCAAACCTCTCGGTTCGCAAACAGAGACTTTTCAAACTCGTAGGAAAACTACCATTTCACACCAGTATTTTCTGTTAAGTGTGCAATAGTGATATGATAATGGGCAATGCATGTTCAAAAATGATTTTGAGAGTCTTTTAATACTATCAGCAAATACTACTCTCTATGTATTAATATTTGTATCATGTTGCATTTGTCTTAAAATTTGTGCTGTTGCATAAAAGTATTCCTGTACTCTTAATTATTATTTCATTTATTAATACAGTAACTTACACATTTAAGCAACAAAAGGTTGCTGCCCATTAGAATGTCATAACCTAATTATTTTTCCTCCTTTCGGGCGGAAAGTGAGGGCCGAAAGTACTTTCAGTGCCTGTTTCACGGGCGGAAAGTGGAACCTCCTGCCCTAGGGCGGAAAGTACATTCCTACCCTAGGGCGGAAAGTACATTTCCACCCGCAAATAAGAAAAATTAGTAAATTATGTAGTTGGTGCTGTACATTATCAATATGTTATATGCGACATCTATTAAATATCTTTCTTTATACATCTTCAAAACAAGACTTGATTATTTTATGAAATTCTATTATAAGTATACTTTGTACATAATTTCTTTAAAAAAAAATCTAATATTGCAATAAGGGAGTATTACATTTAGGGCTTTAGTATTCTAGCATACCAGCTTTAAGTTTTTGTTCGTACTCAACTATTCTAGTCAATGCACTATTCGGAACACCTCCGTTATTTTTTAACAGAGGTTGCAATATCTTAGAATTCATTTAAATTTACCGCTGTTAATCAACTCATTCCATTATAAAAAACCATTTCTTGCTACAGCGCCACTACTGCAGTACTAATGAAATTGCTCCGTTCTCTTGATACAGACCGCGCGCGCATTCCTTTATTTACAAAATCTTAACTTGCACTGTTCTTGTTTTTCAACACTAATTTGATGTAAGTATCAGTTATTTTCACAAAACTTATAAGTATTAGAATACTAAACATTATTTATCTCATCATTTATCTAAAAAAGTGAGCTATGTGTACATTAGATAGACGTTGAATAAATATTTTTTATTTTTAATCCTGTAGTTAAATTTCTATTAAAGTGATCATTAACCAGACAAAATACGTTCTCACTTTGCGCCCTTAAGGAGAAAAATAGGATACGCGATTGGGTGGAGGCCTTCCCGCCCTTAAGCGCACTTTCCGCCCTTCAAGTACTTTCGGCCCTCGAGCGAGAATATTCTTTCCGCCCTTGGGCCGAAAGTACTCGACGGGCGGAAAGTGCGCCCGCGGGCGGGAAGAAGCGCTTTCCGCCCTAGTGGCGTAATATACTATTAAATAAATGTTGAAGGTCTTAAGCTTTTCTGGTTGACAAAAACTTATTATTTTTTAAATTTTAACTTGTACAAATTTTTTTCAATACCAACTCATTTAAAGCATAGAATTTAACTACTTTAATGTTTTGCATAGGTTAACATAAAACAAATTGAGCGATTTTCATACAATGAAGTTAATCTTATCATTAGAATAGCATTAAACATCTATCTCAGTTTGAAACCAACAGCATACGATAATTTATAAATTAATAAGTAATTTATATCAGTTGGAAGTGACGTACATTTAATGACGATTAAAATTTCTAAAGACACTTCACATGATTGAAAAAATTTTGTTTTAATTTTCAGTAAATCATATGATTTTTTAACACTCATTTATAAATTTTTATTTTTTAAATTTCCTTTTCTACGTTAATAAGTGATTTGCCACTTTCTTTAATGTTGCTAGGACTTTCTTTATCAACTGCTTTTTTATCCTTTCGAGGAGCATACAAAGTTAAGACTTTGTCTAAACCAAGCAATGCCTCGGCCTTTTCCAAATCGCACGAGTTAAAAACATTATTTAACTTCTTATACAAGCTTGAAGGACCAGTTTCACTCTCGTACTGTTTTTCCTGTTTTGTCTTAACTATAATGTACCGACCAATAACCTATAAAAATTATAATGTTTAATAATAAAATGCAATTTTTTTAAGTTCCAAAATTTCAAGTCATTATTAATTTGGCGATTTTTTAGTATACTTGACATAATTAATTATTAAACTTGGATGACACTTATTCAACCATACTTCGATAACTTGTGATGATTAAATGGAAAAATACAATCACTACTCACTTTTACAATAATTTCACTTGAGGTAAATTGCGTGTAACTCAGCGGCTCCACATTGGCTTTCTTTAAAAAAAAAGCATATCACAACATTTTAACTAACTAAACAAAATAAAAAAATTAATCGCATTTATAAAAGATCATACCTTTTCATGCAGGTGCAGGAAGTATCGGATGGACTGCTTGTGTCCTCGGGCTCATGTTTACAAGTGTAATACGCTTTATAATTAGGGTTGTCATAAAGAGACTATTTTAAAATACATTTGCGTAAACTTGGCAATTTTAATCCAATTTTAATTAGCGCCTCAATACTTCGAAAAAGTCTAAGAGCCAACTGACATCGTTAGTACTGATCCAATACATTCATACGTGCCTGTACGAGCATTGCATGTGACGTCATTGTTCCAATATATATAATCGATAGTGTTATAATAAAACATAACTTGGTAAATCGTGTATGTGCAAAAATAAAAGGAAAAAATAATATGATTCTTGACAAGTCAATAATATTGAAACAAATCAAACAAATGTGAACAAACTTGGTAAGTGCAGAAGTTAATGGTTTTTTACACTATTGGAGTTCTCCTAGTTAATAATATATCACCATTAAATTTATAATGGTCAACAATTTCACGTAAAGCTATTGCTTCAGCCAAGAAAGAGTTTACTTAAGAAGCTTACCAGTCCTTTTTAAGGCCATTGGACGTCGAATTACCTTGCCAACAAATACATTACAACTTAACAAAGTTGACAAAAAAAAGCTTCTAAGGCTCTCAAAAGTTTTTATCATGCCATGCCTATAGTCACAAAACGATGAATTGGAATGAAAACTTCAATCCATCAAGATTGAAACAGCAGCATCAAAATCGTTGTATTGAGAATCCATTAAGTAAGAGACCAGCTTTGTATTACAATCTTTCCAGCAATAACTTAAATCTTTCAGATTTTTAAATAGGTAGAATATGTGTGTTGTATTTATTGTGGCGATAAAAAATGAAGAGACTAAGCTCCAGGAATTTGATACTCTGATAATAAAGTTGTGAGTTTGGAAAACACTTTGTTTTAATGATATATTTTTTGGCAGTTTAAAATCTTTACACATTAAACAAATAGCCCTATTGATTGATTACAACGTAAGAAAGTACAAATCAACAGCTTTTCAGGGCCAATAATTATTTTATTGCGTAAGGAACGCACGGTACTTTTCAACAAAATTTTTTTTTTTTTACTTTTTACGGCTTATTGTTTGACTAAATAAACTGCATGAAAAGATGAACAAGAATATTTTTAATAAGAATTTTTTTTTTTTGAAGTGTCAAGAATACACGTAAGAATTTTTAACTAAAAACATTTCGCAGTACATGTTAACGCACTACTTCATTTCATTTAGTGAGTGTCGAGCAAAGCCGAGATGGGGGCGCCACCGCTGCTGGCTTATCATAAAAATCTAATGCGTGTTTACCAACTATGAAGACCGTTGGAACGGTACAAGTAATAACTAACACTTTTACTAAAAATTATTTAATTTATTGCCCATAACAAATGTATTTCTAACTAATTTTACTTTAGATGCTGAAATTAATGTTTTTACGTTCAAGGCGCACAAAAATTATGATTAGGATAATAGGATCTTGATGTATTCGAGGTATTGAAACTTTGATATATATTTTAAACTTACTGCCAAATAAGTATCCTATCCCAACATTGCAATACATTGTCTGTTTTTGTTTATTGGCTGTGAGTACATACATACTTACTTATTTACGTACGAGAGCTTTCAGTGACTTAGTGGTAAAGCGCTTGCTTTCCGCCTGGAGGGCTCGGGTTCGAGATCCTGTTCTGTCACTTCATCGCAGATACTTACCTCTGTGGTTTTTTTTCACATGTCCTAATATTTGCAGTGACAGCTCCTATAGGCAGCTGGTGTAATGCTTACCGTGCCGTGCTCATAGTGAAGAACAACCTCGCCTGGGTTCGAGGTGTCATGAATATCGTGCCGTCAGAACAGTAAGAATCATCGGTGTCTCGATGGGGGAGGGTGAGCGACCCTATCGTAGTTAAAATCGCCTCGTAAATAACCATAAAAACAGCCTGAATTGTGGCGTTCCAGAGTCTAGTTTGTACCCATAGCCATCAAATACAAACGAACAAACAACTTACATGGACGACTTGGATTCATTTCATTATTTATACTTATTATCATATATTATAAGACGATTTTACTATGAAAGATTTAGCCACCCTCCCCTTCTTCTGAATCATCGTTGTTTTTTACTCATAATTGCAGTTCTGCATAACACGGTAAAAGACATCTTATACTAATTGCTTATTTATATTATATCTTAGGATATACCTGTGCATTGGTATGCACACATGCCTTGTTCTATAGTATGTGGTTATACTGTAAGCTGCAATAAGCTGCAATTAAGAAGATGTAGAACAAGTGATAACATACAGAAATAAAAATTATATTGAATTTCCTTGATAATCTAAAAAATATGCTGAAATTGTACCAATTTTTTCACTATTTAGAATACATTACTTCTAACATAAGGCTTTTCATATGACTGAAAAAAGAACGGCCAGTATAGCTTGGCTGCACGGCTACTGTAGCCTGTCGACCCAAGCAGAATCTGCTTGGCAGCCGAGGCAAATGTGACTGGTCACTAAATGAGCACTGTGTACTTCGGCATGTTGGCGTATGCTGCCAAGCAGATTCTGCTTGGCTCCCGGGCTAACCTAGCCTGAAAGTAGCTGCTTGGGACAACAGGCTACAGTAGCCGTGCAGCCAAGCTATACTGGCCATTTTTTTTTTCAGTGATAAACGAAACTTCAATTATATCAAAACAAACATTTTTGAAAAAAGCAAAAATACTAATAGAAATTACCTACGAATGAATTACTAATGTAAGATTTAGTAATTTAACTTTAAAGTAATGTTATAATGTAATTTCGATAATCGTAAGTTAGTGAAATATTACAAAAGTAATTTACAAAATACGGAGTTTGTGAGAAGCAAGTAGGGGTGCATGATAAAAGGTGACCAAGATGCGCAGGCCGAAGGGGGCTCCTGTTCCTTTTTTTTGTAAATGATACTCTTAAATATCCCTAAAAATGTTACGACTTTTGTAAAAAGCTAACTAAATCTTTTTTTCTCGCATTTATTAGTCTTGAAGATTTATAAAATAAAAATAGCGCAAATAGTGGTAAGCACGTAACTTTTAACAGGAAACAAAAACTAATAATTTGTTGTCTTTCAAACAAAATTTTCTCTTCCTATTTTTGATCGTTAGTCCTCTGTTGTTATGGAATTCAGATGGTATTAATTCTAAATATATTTTAATATTGTTTTTTGTCCATTGAAAATAATAATTCCACGTCTTCCTTTCTCTTAAAATAGAATAGAAAATGTTTAAAAACTAATTTTTTTCGTTGTTACGAATTGTACGTAGGATACAGCAAAAGTTGAGGAAAAACCAAAAAAGTCATTTGAATGTTACATTTTTCGAAAAATAAGAGGCAGTTAAAAAAATCCTGAATGCCTGGAATTGAATTTCTTGTTAACAATGAGATATTCTTTGTTACATATCTTATCAATTTTCTAACATTAAATTTTGTCTATTCTTAGATGCACTTGCATTTGATTCAAAACCATAAGGTTTTTTTTTCGTCTCAAACTGCTTATTAGTCCTCTGCATGCACAGCAACATCATTGTTTTATCACATAAACCATGACGTGCGTGAGAACTTTTCAGCATTAACAAGAGTAGAACAAATTAATGAAATTTTGCACATCATCATTAATACAATAATGACACGCCCATCAATAACCATGAAAGCCCACCAATTGCAAAGTTAGATGAAGCCACGCTTCTACTTGTAGAAAATTTTAGTCAGGCGCACACACACCCCCTTTAAATTATAGCCAATGCACTTCAACTCACAATTTTTTCTTTCTCACCTCAGTCTACGTAAACAAGACCCTGTGCGCGTTTTTTTTTTCCTCCGAGTGCATATTTTTAATATTTTAAGCTTCTTTAACTAAATCTTATACAAGAGTGTTAAAAAAAAAATATATGTATATATACATATATATATATATATATATATATGTGTGTGTGTGTGTGTGTGTGTGTGTGTGTGTGTAGTTATATCATGTCGTATATGTACGTATAAGAATGAACAAATGTTATTTTGTTTTAAAATAATAGTAACACAAGAAAGTTGAATGCACCAAGAACTTTATACTTATCAATGACTTTTAACAATTTGATGATTATTATATTGCAATTTTTAATAAATTATTTATTAACATTATTACATAATAGAACATAAATTTTATGTTGCATTTATGTGTATTAAGTACATCTATTTGCCTCCTTGGTGGTGTGGAAAAGTAGATAAAAATAAATATTTTTAAAACTAAGTAAAATTAAAATTTATTGTTTGTAGAAGTAATTTAAACTCATTAGAAAAAGTTGTCATGGGACAAGAAACATGGTGTGGAAAGGCTTTGGGAGACAAAAAAAATAGCGTGGTGGGTCTGTGGGGGTCTGTGGGGGGACAAGAAAAATGGTGAGGGAGGCTGTGGAGGGGGGGGGGCAAGAAAAATGGTGTGGGGGGCTGTGGGGATCTAAGGAAAAAGTTATAAAATGTCAAATTAATCATGAAAACGGTCGAATTTCAGCTTATATGTGGGGGGGGAGGGCTGTGGGGAGATATGTGGAATGCCCCACATAAATAACTATATAATATAGGGATATATATATACACGTGCCTATAACAAACTCTTCTGGATCTTCCATATGCTTGCGAAACTAGTAACAAGCAGTGGATTGGTGGGGATCAGAATCCTCATCTATGAGCTGATGACCGACATCCCACCGTTTTTCCTGGAGCAGAGAAAAAAACCCGACAGCTTGACAATATCATAGCTCATCCTTAGATCCAAGCCCTCTTATCTGGACTCAATGAGCCAAAACTTCAGCAACTTCATCAGAGCTTGCTTAATAAAAATCCACGCTCGCAGCTGGGAAGTGATCCCAAGGACGCTATGGAGGTCGAATGAAAACAAGTTGTTTGGTCGCTTTGACTTTGACTTAAAGGCGCTGGCGTGGCGCGAAGTCTCACTGCCCAAGGTCCCCAAAATCAGCCACGAGCTTAACACGAGTAATTTTTAGGAGGAACTAAACAAGATCAACTTCGTTGAGTATGAGGGCAAAGTCCTCCAGAATACATAAAGGGTGTGTTATCCTCACTTGTTATTTAATTTAAAGCATTACACGATTAAACAAATAACTAATAATATTAGTTTTTTCCCACAGGGATACACTTACGTGTCACCAGTCACCATTCAGAATATGATGCCGGACGAGATAAACCCTCGGCTTGCAAACCAATCTCCGATGTCGCCACAGTGATCCATGAACCCCCGGCGCTTAGCCCTCGAAGCTTATATGCATTACGAGGAGTCGAGTTTCTTCGTAAAGTACGAGCTCGAGAACAACGAGCTGCTTGGCGACGAAACCTACTTGGTGTGACAGTGCTGCCAGGATCGTAAAACACAGATCGACTTTGACATTAAAATAATGCCTAATATCCAGTATTGGCAGAAACTGTTGAGCGTATGTCAAAGCCGTGAGTGAGCTGCTCGCACCCGCTTATTATTATTATTGTTATTATGTGTATCCATTATTATTATGGTAATTGTAGATGCCATAGGTTATTCACTTGGTACATTTCTATAGCCTCCTGTTACTTGGTACATTTGTTTAATTTCGAGCAGAAAATCGAATTCGGGTCTGCACAGTTAAAGAACGCCTGCCAGCGCAAGCACACGTCCTGATTCACGATATACCATACGCGGCGCCCGAGGTGATAATGTGCAGCACGAGCTACGACGAGCGTTGCGCCGTGTGGAGCCTCAGGGCCGTTGTATATGAAAAATAATTTTTTCTTTTTTATTTTCTTTTCTCAATACTCATCATTTTAAAAACCATGGATGTAACTAATGTATAGTGTCTCATATTGTTGCAAAAAAGCTATGCAGCACGAGAAAGCAAACAGTCTCAGACTCGGTCGTGCTGGTAGTGGATGTGTCGTCTGGGCATTTCATCGTTGCAGCCGAAGTACTGGAGCCGAGAAGTCCAAAAAAAAGAAAGTGCTCCGACACGATCAAGATAGTTGGGGAGTTGACGTCCGGGCCAGTGACGTGACCGTGCAAAAGGCGCGTAGAGCAACACTGATTAAATGACATTCAATTAATGCTGTTCTGATTTGCGTTTTAAATAGTATACCTGTAATCGCAAGCAGCGATTTACTGAAATTGCCAAGTATTACAAGAAACTAATGAAATTCAAAGCATTTATTGCATAAAAACTATTGCATATTACATCAGAATTTTTCTTAAGGGTTGGCGACTTGCTATTCCTTTTCACATCCTGTCACAAATCTCTTATTTTGTAATAAATGTCATGCATAAGAGAAATCAGCTATTCAGACACATTTTGGCGGTAGTCATATTATAAACCTCCTAACAGGAATAAATTTACAGACATGACAAAGGGCACTAGTTTGCTTTGCCAAGGTCTATTATAGTACAGCACAGAATTTTTGGTTATTAAAATATAACTTTTAATATATTTATTTATTAGTTTCCAACCAATTTGGTCCAGAAACAGCTCATTACAGCGATCTTTATAAACACATTCCAGTACAAAAGTTTAATATTTACAACTACCAATAAAAAATTTGAAATTGTATAAAAAATATATCTAAACTTAAGTACTTAATCTTAGTTTTATCTTAGTCTATATATTCTATGTCTATATATTCTATAAATTATTTTATATCTGTCTTATCCTATGCCTAGATAATCGTATCATTTTGTTTACTTACTTCATCGTAACTGTACATATTTAACGCTAAGAATACTTTTTGCACCTTTTTTTTTTCGTATTATTAACCCTACTCTATATTTTTGCTATTTTACACGAATAAACATCCTTTAACATTTTATTGACATTTTTATCACCATTCAATTCTCCGCATATTTTATTGCCTTTTTACAATTACACATTCTTTTATTGAATGTTCTAATGGAACTTCAAATATACTACGTTTTTAATACGAAAAAAAAATTTAATAACTCATTAATGCAGACTTGTGAGGTGAGAACACAAATATAGAAAATATTAACATAGCATAACGCTTGAAGGCTCAAACGATTCTTCCTTTATTGTAGGGATTCTATTAACCAGTATTTTTATTTGTGAATTTATAATTTTTTAGGGATGCAATTTTGCCTATATGATTTGATTTCTGCTTTTATGAGGATGACAGAGATGTACATATAAGTTAATCAATTAAAATGCAATATAGTTAGCAGCTATTAAGCTTAATATTATTTTCCTATTATAGCCCCTAGAAAAATTATCTAGTTTTACCCTGCAAGGGGGCAATTTTATCACCTAGAAATTTATAATATACGCCTTTCATTTATATTTATATTCTTTTATTTATTATATTTTTTCTTTTTTGACAATTAATAAAAGACACGAAATCTGTCAAATAAACAATTCAAAGAATCAGCGCGAAGGACATAATCCGCGCTGTCGACTGCGCGCAGGAAGCTAGATTAGATATGCGCAGGAATCATCAGCGAATACGGAGAATTGATTGTGCGCCGAGAGATAACGTAGATTGCGGCGGCGAATTATCTCAAAGTCGGCTATAAAGGCACCGACATGCGAGGAAAAGGGTCCTCTTCCAGCGAACCTGAGACGCGTAGATCCGCTGTCTACCCAGACCTGGAACTCTCCCGTGCACCGGTACTAACCGCGTCGATCACGAGCCAAGAGAGAGAGCGACCACGTAGTTGAGAGACTAGGGATAGCGACGGCGCTTCTTGGGTGAAATACTTGGATAGATTACTAGAGCGTTGCTCTAGGTACCCAAGGTCCCGAGAACGACCTAACCCTACGTAACCCGTTCAGGATAGGCATAGAGCCCAGGACCAGCACCCCGAGGCTATACTACTCTCGGTGAAACCTCCAACGCGAAAGAGAAATTTTGCGAGAAAATTTAAAAATCTTTTAAAATATATTTTGGAAAAATTCAAAGTTAAAAATATAATCCGGTTTCGATTCAAGCACGAAATTCAACTTATCTTGAAATAATTCACAGCCTTTGAAATAAAATAGAAACGTTTCAGTTGGTAATTAAAAAATTGCGATAGTTATTAAAATAAATTTAAGGAAAGAACCTAGCGATTAAAAACATAATTTTATCATTAAAATAAAGGTGAATAAATTTACAAAAAAGAACAATTGATTGTACTTATTTAATTAAACTTTCTCCTCCACAAATGATTACGAGTCTCCTTTTTTAGAGTTTAAGAATAAAAACTAGAATCGTAGCTGTTAAGATATTTTATGAAATTATTTTATATAAAAGAGGAAAGCTGAGAATTTCGTCTGTACCCAAAAAAGGCAGAAATAAATTTATTTAGAAAGATAAAGACATTAACTTAAAGGAATATTCAAGGAACGATAAAAATCATTAAAGTAATAATCAAAAATAATTACTGTATATCGTGCAGGAATTAATTGATTATTCTACAAGTAAATTTTAAAACTTGATGATAATTATTTTTTAATATTTTTTTTTTATATATAATCGGCAATCCGAGCTACTTCGCTCTTTTACACAGGGCAACGAACCCGCCCTTCAACATATAAACACTAACATTGTTTGTGTGTTGGTTCCTAATCTTAGAGTTTCCTCGGTACAGATAATCTTCTTAGCCGATTGTTACCACCGCCAATTAACCGAGGTTATACTCAAAAAAAGGGAAGTCGTAACCCATAGTAGGTAAAGGGTTCTATTTAATTTCTTGTAAATGAAGCCCAGGAATAAACAGTAACGGCTAACAGCTAACAGACTAGCACCGCAACATTTATTTTTGGATCGAATCAGTTTTTTCTATTTTTGTTAAAATATAATATATATTCCAATACAAAACGTAACGACGCTGACATTTTATGCCTGTTGTTATAAACATATACATTTTTGGCCTTAGATAGTAACGCTGTGTTAATATTTAATTTTTTTTTTGTGTGATAACCATACAAATCTGCAGAACTTTTCTCTTAATTGTTTTTAAATATTAAAGTAAAGTAAAGCCTAACGTTGCAAATAAAGTGCGCCCGCAATGTGCAAAAACTTAATGCCCATCGTCAAACAGAAGTAGTTTTAAGCTGCTGCTAAATTATCTTAATAATGTCTATTCGTCCCATATGTCACTTGGCCTCAAAGTGTTCATTTCTAAATTAGTCTCCAACATCGTAATAATATTCAATAGCTTGGCGTTTTTCCTACGCTCGTCCTTTAATTTTTTTCTGAGGTCTAGAACATTTCCCGATTCCTTGATTTTTGCGTGAATCATTACTAATGAACTATGTAAACTTTTAGAATCATACGTCATTGTTTGTATGATATTATCTTTCTCCTTAAGATACTTTTGCTGGCAAAAAATTTCTTCGTCTTTTTCACTAAGCAATGAAGTCAAAATGGAGATTTTGTCCCGTAGTTTTCCTATCGCCTCATTTTTCGATTGGAAAACTTTTAGTAGCTTAGTTTTTTTACCAGCAATACAAGAACTAACACGCTTTAGCCGAGCTTTTATTTCTCTTAGCTGAAAAAAATTGAATAAAAACATATACATTTGTTAAGATCGTTTTTTTTTGTTATTTAATTTTATCATTTAAACCTTAAATTCTACGATTTTCTCAAAAACTATAGATTTTTATTGTATCATACCTTCATATCCTTAAAATGAAGAACCTGCTGATCAAATACTGTTTTATTAATAAGCTGAGATATTTTAGAGCGCAGTCTCGAAATGGTTCGTGTATGGGCAGCTAGCTCGTTCGAACTCTCCTCCTCGAGTTTTGTCCGCAATTTTTCGATTCGCAAGTGCTGCTCTGATGTTGTCTCTAGAAGATATTCTTGCTCGAGTAGTAGTTCTTCGTTTTTCTCCTCCAAATCTTTAACCTTCTTGTGTACCTTATCTTCAACTTGAAAGTACTTTAACAACCTTTCCTCAAGCCTAAGGATTTGACCAACTGGTTCTTTCTGGGGATGGCTTAAATAATCAGCAGCGTGCGTCGCGCTTATCTGTTTGGGTGGAGAAACCATATCGTTTTTATGGTTGGTGCTTGAGCCACATAAGTCAAGCGCTTTCATTCCCTGAATTATGTTGTCCAGCTGAGCTTGAAAGTTAGATAATTCTTGATTGTTTTCTTCATTGGTTTCGAGAAGCTCTTCTTTCTCTTCCGTCCGCGCGATGATAAACACCTCCAGCTCCTGAACATGACGATTGAGGGTCTCTTCTCTCTCAGTTTGGGTTTGAGCTTGTTTCATCATATTCTGGATTACTAGGCGCAGTCCATCAATTTTTTCAGAAGACATTTCTAACTTTTTTTCGGTTTCTGCAGATTTTGACTCGGCCTCACGTAATTTGGCTTCTAAATTGGCCACCTGTTTTTATAAATATATATTTTGTTAGCCAAGAGTGTTAATGCCATCGACATAATATATTTTGTACAAAGCAGCTGAAGAAAATCGTAGAGAAGTGGATGAGATTTTCTTGACTCGTAAGATAAGTCAAGAGGAGTTCATCCAAGAGCTCAAGTTCGTCAAATCTTTTAGTGAAAACTTAAGACTCCAAGCTTATGTTAAATATCTCAAAGAAAAAATAAAAAATAGCTGTAGAGAAAAAGATAACAATTCTTTTGAAGCACATTAGAAAAAGAACACTGCAGGTTAATGAAGAACCTAGTTTTAAAGGTAAATAAAAAATACAAAAGTAATATTAAACTAAATTGCGGCTGGAACCAGTACTAACAAATTTAACTTCGTAATAAGATAAAAGTTAATGCGGATTTTTTTTTGTTTTTCTACATACATTTTTTCTAATCAAGTTATGTTTGATCCATCTCATTACTCTCAGGAACTTAAAGCTTAGTTCAAAATAAAACTACACTATCTCAAAAATGATAATCGTATGACAAATATGTCACTTGGTAGGTGATACTTGAAATTTTTAGAACGAAGTTCTTTATGTCGCGTTACTCGGGGGGCTGAAATTTTAAAACCGACAGATTTTTTTTTTTTTGAATCAGAAATCTCTTCCTCTCAAGTTTTTCCCCTCACCCCGTCCCCCCTCTCCAAGTGTTCTCTACACACTTCCCCTCTCCTAACTATATATGTACATTTGTCAACCGTGCCGTGTTACTCTTCTGCATACCTTTACCCACCATTCCACCTCACACTCCCAAGCAATTAATTTTTTAACAAATTTTAATTTTATTTCCCCACAGTAATTTTTCTTTCACTTTGAATTTTTTTTTCTTTTACAATTCTAAAAAAAAAAAAAAAAAAAAAAAAAAAACATTTTCCAATAAAGAGATTTAAACCCTCGACCTTTTGCATGTGAGTCCTGTACCTTACCCACTCTGCTACGAGCGCTGCCGACTATAGAAGTCGGTTTCTTGTACTTATCGTGTAATTCGTAACTATAACATTCCATTTTTAAATGTATTCACTGATAATACATTCAATTATGAATTTGTTTTATAAATTGTGTATTTGTTTTCTAAATAATACATCTGAAAAAAAAAAAAATAAAAAAAAATTTAATTAGCATAAATATGGTTATGTAGATTAAATATAATAAGGCGCGTTATTACGCATTAAATATTTGTATTTTCATTAAACCTGAGGTTTTTTTTGCATTACAGTAATGCTAATAATTACTGTTATAAATGAAAAAAGGTAATGAAATTAAATATGGAAAAAAAAGAAACGAAATATGAAAAAATGAAATATGAAAAAAAGAAATAATGAAATTAAATGAAATTTGAACAAATAAAATAATATATTCAAAAATAATGAAATGAAATATGAAAAAAGAAATGAAAAAAAAGAAAAAACAAAAGAATGAATATAAATAGAAAAATATAAAAAAAAGAAATAAAGGAAATACAAAAGAATGAAAAAAAAGTAATGAAATTAAATATGAAAAAAAAAAAATGATATATGAAAAAAAAGGGAATGAAAAAAAAAAGATTAAATATGAAAATAAGAAAGAAATTAAATAAAGGAAATACAAAAAAATGAAAAAAAATGTAATAAAATGAAATATGAAAAAAAATAAAACAAGAAATGAAAAAAAAAAAAAAATAAAACAAGAAATTAAAAAAAAAAAAAAATAATAAAAAAATAAAAAAAAACAACAACAAACCAGGGGGGATAAATGGGTCATGGGACCCACGGTAAGAACGAAGTTCTTTGAACATGACGAGTATAAAAACACAATTTCTCAGGTAACAAGGGGGTCGCCAGACCCATTGAAAGAACGAAGCTCTATAAACGTTAATACTGCATTCATGTAGTTCACTAAACAAAAACTTGAAAAACGAATAAAAAAAAAAAATTAAAAAAATAGTTCAGTACTCACGATAGTTGAACTTCGTGAGAACGTCGTGCATAAATACAGTACTCACGAAGTTCAACCATCGTGAGTACTGAACTATTTTTTTCATTTTTTTATTTTATTTGTTTTTCAAGTTTTTGTTTAGTGAACTATATGAATGCAGTATTAACGTTTATAGAGCTTCGTTCTTTCAATGGGTCTGGCGACCCCCTTGTTACCTGAGAAATTGTGTTTTTATACTCGTCATGTTCAAAAAACTTCGTTCTTACCGTGGGTCCCATGACCCATTTATCCCCCCTGGTTTGTTGTTGTTTTTTTTTATTTTTTTATTATTTTTTTTTTATTTATCATTAACGAGTAAAAAAAAATTTAATTTAAAATTTTTCATGTAGTCTAAGCCCAAAAAAGTGACAAACTGCAAAGAAATTTCAGCTATTGCTTAAAAATATTAAAAAAGCAAATGAACAGATACAAATATTAAAATCAGAATTGGAGGAAAATTACACCTAAGAGATGGAAGAATTGCGCACTTTTTCTGAATAACAGTGTTCAGTGTTTAAAAAAAAAGCGATGTTTCGAGTAAATATTTAGTTGGCAATCAAAAAAAAATAAAATCACAGCAAAATCAAAGGTCCAACTAAAGACTTGTTTATCAGCGGAAAAGCCAGTCATAGTTTGGGTAATGGTGGTGATGCCACAGGTCATTTATTCTCTACTATACATGAGCAATATTTGGTTAATGCTTTACTGAAATTTTGTTACTTCAAACTACTTTTTTAATTTTTATTTTAATTCTACGTAACTGGACATAATGAGCAACTAATATTATTCCACTCCACAGCAAAATGATTATTTTTTATTTATTCTTTGAGATATTTAATTTAATTTTCAAAGTAACTTAGTTTTGTGTATTGTAATTTTATAGACTCCAATTTTTCAACGTTCTGTTTTGTTTTTGTAAGCTCAACGATCAAGTCTGTTAAATAAGTTATCATATTTTCTAACTTAAGAATTTAAAAACAGTGAAGATTAATTATTAAAAAAATTCTTTTCATTAAAGAAAAATTAATTTTACCTTTTTAGTATAACTGTCAATGCAGGAAACTAGAAACCGGACTTCCATGTGTAACATATCTTTAGAATCTAATGCTTTTCCTAACGACGTTGTCAATGCTTCAATCACAACATTCCTTTGATGTAGGTCTTCAAATAACAAGCGAATCTGTTGCAAAAACGTGATTTATTAATATTCAACATTTGTGAGAAAGAAGAAACAAATTTTAACATTAAAAATTAATTAATATGCATTATATTATTCTTATAAATGAACTGTTTTAATTGTTTTTTTTTAAGTAGCTTATGCTTCTATTTTGTCAATTAAATATTAAGCCAACGTAACTTGGCTTGGAGTAAAACTATATTAATCTTCTGGTGTAGTGTTTTTAAGAAATTAAAAATACTTAAATGCATCTCTTTTTTTCGTCTCATTAAAAAAAAAAAAAATTTTTTGTTTCATCAAAAAAAATCTTGAACTTGGTCAAAAATCTAACACGATCATTTCTATTTTCATTTCGCACCTTAAATTTCGGATTTGTTATTCAACGTACAATATTTTTTATTAATCTTGTACTTATATATTTACGAATAATAAAGAGAACATTTTCACAATACACTGCAATCTTTACATTGTCTTTTGCAGTAAACTTTTTGTCTGTGTATTAGTAGTGTAGTATTTATATTCCACGTATACCCAATATTTAGATCTCAAATGGTCACGTGACCCTCGCAATATAAATATCTAATTAAGGTAAAAATAAGAGAGGTCTTATTAGAAAACTCTGTACTTATTTATTTTATTGCACTGTAAACAATTCTAAAAAGATAAAAGCTTTTGATAATATAATTTTTTAAGAAGATATCGATGCCTTAACTATCTTTTTCCTAACGCAATCGATCTTTTGAAGCTTAAAACTTCTCTTTCAACTCATGAGATGCACATTTAACCTGTACTAACCTCTTCTAAGTTCGACTATGTATAGGTAAACCAACAGGATTTTGGTAAGGTTAAATGTTTGTTTGCGCTCACAAAGGACAGTATTAGCTTAAAAAAACCAATTGAAAGTGCGGAAAAATATCTAAGGTATCATTGTCTTCTTAAAATTATATTATTCAAAACTTTATATTATATTACAACTAGCGGCCCCCCGTCTTGGCTTCGCCCGAGACTTACTAAATGGAACACCGTAGTGTGTTGACGAGTTATGTGAAACGTTTTCAGTTACAAATTTTACATCTACTCCTGCTACTTCTTAGAACAAAAAACTTCTTATTAAAAACATATTTGTTCAGAATCCATACAGTTTATTTGGTTAAACAATAAGCGTAAAAAATAAAAAAAATATAATTATGCTGAAAAGTACTGTGCATTCCTTACGTCATAAAACAATCGTTGGCCCTGAAGGGCCGTTGATTTGCAGCTTCTCCCATATAATTTACCAAAAGGGATATTTTTTAAAGCTGTTTAGATCAAAAACTAACAAAAAATATATTTAAAAAAAAAATTTTTTTTCTTATCTCACAATTTTTTTACAACAACTAAGTCCTGGAGCTTGATCTCTACATTTTTTGTGGCCACAGAAATACAAATACATTTTCTACTTATTTAAAAATCTAAAAGATTTAAGAGATAACTGTGAGGGTGCAATGAAAAGCTTATCTCTCACATAATGGATTCTTTATTTGTCGATTTTGACGCTGCTGTTCCAATCTCGATAAATTTTCTGCGTCAGCTTCTTGACGCCTAAAATTTGTCTTCATTAAATACATTTGAAGTTTTCCTTCCAATTCACCCTCCTGCGACTATTGGCATGCTTACGACTTTTGTGACCCCTAAAGGCTGTTTTCTGCCAACTTTGTTAAGTCCTAATATATTTGTTGGCAATGTAATTCGACGTCCGATGGCCCCGAAAAAAAACCGGTAAGCTTTTTGAGTAAACTCTTTCTTAACTAAAGTTTACAGCAATTGTGACTACCTGGATACCTCAGGGTGATATTCTCTGGCCTGCTGTTGAAGTCCCAGACTAATCGGGAGAAAAATTAAAGTTCGAAGCTTTGGAGCTAGTTGTAGAGTTCTTTCCCAAAGTCTCCTGGTATAACGCCGAAGTTAGTGTCTAAAGCACTCTTTTTTTTGCAGACTCAGTTGTTTTGGTGATCTAAGGTGAAGAGATTGGTTTGTGATGTTTGCCCGTTGGAGACTATCCCGTTGGTTCAAGTTTATTTTTTTTCTTTTATAGCTGTTAGGTTCGCCTAGCGCAGACCGAGAGGATCGGTGATTACTGGTTGAATGCTTAGAGTCGAGAGGGTAACATAGGGTTGTCGGTCACCAGGATTCCCAGCCTTGCGACGAACAGCTCCGCTCGTCACGACTGATAGTGAATGACTGACTTGGTTTAATGGCGGTCGTCTTTAGTTAACATAGTCTTTTAGTCGACGAATCGCTTCCGGAAACGGTAGTAAAAATGTATTTGTTAGTAAGGTAGTTTAAACTTAGGTGGCCCTTAAAAGTATCAATGAGATTGATGGTTGATTAGGGAACGTAAATACTTATAGTGACCCTGAAAAGGACCAGTGGTAAAACTTTGAGCTATTCCTTATTATTATTCCTGTTGTTGAAGAGCTGGCTACAGGTAGCTTGACTCTTACCCTCGAAGTCTCTGTGTACGAAGACCGTGATGGAAGGAGGTACACCGCTGACCAAAGAATATCAGATCTTCGGGTCGTTCCCTGGATAACCAACCGCTCATCGTTAGTCGAGAAAATGGGCCTAGAGAGTACCTTCTCTGTCGGTATGCTGTTGGGAACGACCACTGAGAAGAAAGCCGTTGTGGCTTCCCGTGCTCCTGAGGGCTGTTTTCTCTGGATTACATTTGTAGTTGAAAATTCCCTGACGGCACCAGGCGGGATGGTGAAACGGCCACATTATTCTGAAGTGTTGGGGCAGGTGGTGCTCTGGCTAGATACGTCTCCTAGTATTCCGCCAGAGACATTATAGAGAATAAATGTTTATTGGAGGCACTCGTCACTCATGGAGGGTCAGGGTGGAAGTAGACCTAGATCACTTGCCCAATGGGGAAGAGTGATGTCGGTAACTGGGATATCCAACTGCACGACTATCATCTACATTCTCGTTGCAATTTGATGAACTGCTGGTAGACGACTGCAAAAAGTTTCGAGATGCCCTGGCCTAGTATAACCACACTTATTCAATTCTGTTAAGGGGAGCTTCGATTTTATGTCGACGCCTCCTAGCGGATCCTACTGAACTCAACTGAAAAGCAGGCGTATTTTTAAGAAACTTTGAGCTTGTTTATTGCTTTCGTTATGAGATTTTTCAAGATAAAAACTATATTAAAACCATCTAGGAAGTGCGAAGAATCGGTATGCAAAATTTCAGCAAAATCGGTTCAGTAGTTTTCGTGGTTAGCGATTCCAATGGTTTTAGTGACTTTGCTTTATATGTTAGTAAGATTATATTATTTATTGCAAAAAAAAGCGTACTGTGTCATTGTGGTAAATGCGTTTATTTATTTTTCAATAATTTCACTTGTCATAAAAGTGAAGAATAATTGAGCACACTGGGCCATTGGGGTAAAGGCACTTGTTTCTAATATTGAATCACGCATTAGTTAATTGTTACATTAAAGGTTTAAGCATAAATTAAAATCAGAAAAGTTCAGTGAGTATTATGTTATATTTTATCATTTTTGTCAGATATGCCACACATTACTTGTACATTTCTGATAATGTGATGGGTTTGATCGCAGAAAATAATACGTTAATATTTAAAATTGTTCATGTATTCGCTATGTGAACTTGCTTTGGGTCGTCAGGTAACTTGCAACGTGTGACTCAACTTCAAAACTGTGAATACTTAAAAAAATTCTTGAATTTATTTATACAAATAATAAAGGTTTTGTAATACGAAGTTTAGTTTTTTTTTTTTTTTTTTTTTTTTTTTTTTTTCTTACACCGGGTTACCACGGCAGCCTACTTGGCCTAGTCGCGGGGGCCACCCACTCACCACCTATGTACGGGAGTGTTTTCCCGCACCCATTCCCAACCGTTTTACTGATATCATACCTAATCTATGGGCACAGTGGGAGTATCTCCGGTAAAACACCTTGCCAGTTAAGCTGACACTCTCTGCACCAATGGTGCATTGGCTCCACTCGCCACTGTGTAGCCTTTCCCCAGAAAGGACTCTATATTGCAGGACGTCCAATCCTTGCCGGTCAAGCCAGCGCTCTCTGACGAAGCATCGGGCGATCCCAATACTCATTGTATAGTTTTTAGGTATTGTATTCGCTCCAAGTTCCAAGCAGAAACCTGGAGAAGATAAAATGATATACACCAGCAACTATGGTGTCGATTGAGGTAAATCTGGAAGGAAGCCTGAGGCATCAAATCTACACGGAAATATGTTTTCCTTTGAAAGCTGACGTACGAGAGATGCGCTTACTCATAGATGGCATGACGTACTAGAATACTAGAGGGAACGGTACCTCAAGTCAATATTTGTTTCTGTACTTCATACAGTCTGACTCAGTCATCAATTTATTCGCATAACGTGGGCATGCAATCCGGGTTCGGTATGAATAGATGTAAAATTTTTAACTGCAACCGTTTCACATCACATGTCAACATACGACAGTATTACACTTAGAGTCATCTCGGTCGGAGGTCGCTAGTAATAATATACATCTCTTTTCTATGTTATATAGTTTGATTTGTGGGGCGCTTTACATAACCTTCTCAAGGGCATTCCGTATAACATCTAAAATTTCTACTTTACCGACTTTTCTATAATAAGAAATTATTGTTAATAACTAATTATATAACTATTTAAACCCAAAATGATAAGAACAGCCTCCAAGCTGGTACTTTTAGGATTCAATCAAGCCCAAATTCTATGCAACCCGTTGCGAATTGAGAGAAAAAAGTTACATTTCAGATTGTGCACACCCACCCACTTGTTACGTACGATATGCTGGGCATATCATACTGACTCACCCTAGTAACGACCAGCCTACGCTAGTAAAGGACACCAATAGGGGCAACGAGCTTATATAAGGCCCTGCGAGACACAAATCGGGGCACTCGAGCGTCTTTTAGGCAAGAGACCGAACGATAAGTAGAAAACACCGCGCAAAACACGCCTCTGCCTTCAAGAAGCTAATAAATAATTGACCAACGAGTTGAGTTCTTTTCGTGACGCACCTCCTTACCAGCTTCTTAATTCTACGTAACACACTCTTTTATAATCACGAAATGTAACTTTTTTCTCTAAGTTCGCAACAAATTGTATTGAATTTAGGCTTGAGTGTTTCTTCAAAGTATTAGCTTGCGGGCTCTTCTCATCGTTTTGGGTTTAAATAGTTCGATAATTAGTTATTAATAATAGCTTCTTATTATAGGGAAGTCAATAAGGTAGAAATTTTTAATAATATACGGAATGCCCTTAAACCCCCCCATTACTATTCTACTATGGCCCTAAGAATTCAACACTGTCCCCTTATCAGCCCTTCTTAAATAAAGGGAAAATTCGTCGTATTACTACGTTATTTTAAGTCAATTAATATTGGATTCAGCCCATCCGTGGCTCCACTTTCTTCACACCATTTTTTCTGTTTCAATGCACTCCTATTTCTGCGTGATATTTTTTTTTACAAACTGACTATATAACACGACCTCAAGACCTACTTTTTCATTCAAAAAACATTTGTACATACTTTTTTTAAAAAGTTTGATTTTTAAAATAAATCTTTAATTGTGTAAGGAAGATTTTTTTTTTAAATTTGAATGATATAGATAGATGATTGATCCCTAATATTTATAAATACAGTAAGTATTATGAAAAAATGTTATAAATTTTAATGAATAAGTATTCAATTAACGAAGGATGAAAAAAAACTGATCAATATTATACTTAATTGTGAAAGTATCTTAAGTACTTCGCTGGAACTTGTTTTTTATTGGTCTGAATAACCATTTTTTATTTACATTTATTATGAACCTTACTTGATCGTTAACCACAGGCCAACTGAAGCTAATTCATTATATCTTTTTATGTAATTCTTATTACAACTTATACAATTAGTGTTTTTTAATCATCAAGATTTTTTTTATTGTAATTAAATACCTTAAGCCTCCTAGTGAAAACAAAACCTATGTGAAGAATTATAATTTATTAAAAGGGGGTTGGCGCGCAAAGTGTAGTATATGTATATCCTCTTTATACCTTTAATGAATATTATATAAAGACACATGTCTTGATTTACATAGGATACAAGGGGTCTTACTTACAATCGAATTTTTTTAGAAACTCTTATGCTTCTCTATGTCTTACTATAAAATATTTAACTTTTAATTTATTCAAAGACATCTATGAACTACTTGGATTATGCCATTAACTCCCTTTCAGTCTCCAACTTTTGCCACGGGCGAGAGTGTCAGATCTTATTCTGAGAGCAGTTATCCATACATCACTACCTCTCTTGTCTATTTTTACCAAATTACCCTCCTTTCCATCAAAAAGCGAGTTTTTCATGAAAACCTCTTGTTAAGTTTCCCTCGGACTACTCGGTCATCCATCCTATTGGGTACTATTTACAGAGTGCAGTTATTTACAGTTATTTAGTACTTTAGAAATAATAAAGTTTAATGGAAGAATTCTTCCCAATTAACTATCTGACTCGCTGTACTTACTATTGTAAAATACCGTTAGTGCCTACACCTGACAAGCTGCCTGTGTGTGTGTTTAGCTTTTCCTCAAAAAGATGACCCTCAGAGGTCTAGACATCAACTGAAAAATATGTTATTCGTTCTTAAAATTTGCATAAGTAGTTTTTCGGCGTTCTGTCGAGTCTTAAGTTTAAAGCGCTCGCCCAGGGCATTTTTGAAAAAACTAGAAAAAACATTTTACACCGAAAATGACGTTGGTATAGTGTTTCCAGCTTAATATTAAGAGAATAATATTTTTAATGATTTTTTCACGTTTGTAAGCTTTATTTAAGCTTATGCTTTTTGGGTATTTATCATATCAAAAAAATCTCAGAAAAATCACGATAATTACGACAGGATTCGAAAGCTCAGTCTCACGAGTTCTTCTAGCTAGGGTGCTATAGTTTCTTCGCCATCAGAGCTCCTTTTAGTTTTTGTATACATATTAGTAAAATAAGTTTTGCCTTATACGGAAATTTAAGGTCATGATAAATTTTTTTAATCTGCTTGGAATTGCATAAACTTTCTTGTACTTAATTTTTTGGGCTGTTCGTTCACTTAGCCAGTGCTTTGAGCAACCCTAGAATCATCGTAATTATCGAGCCATTTCTGTATATACATTTAGTATTTGCAATAGATATAGATATACACGTCTTTTGGGTTGTCAATCATCGTTTTTATTTTTTTTTGTCTTCGTCCTTGTGATTGGTCTCGTCCCACTTACTTTGACATAGGTATGCCATATTAAATCTGTATACTCAAGACTTAGGCTGGCTTTGGCGGTTCGTACCGTATCTAAGGTAGGGTGCCATAAGGGCCCCTAAGAAATCAACACTTTTTGACGGTTAATTTTTCAATAATTATAATTATTTCGATAACACCAATGTACAAGCAGAGATAAGAAGGAATATTGCCAGTGCCTATGCCAAAGAGTGTGCTGATGTTGCGGCGCTGATTTGAACGTCAATCCATGGTGACCAGCAGAGGAACTATGCACATGTTTTCTATTGGCTGGCAGCTCGTGTTGGCTCAGCTCGCGGGAGAGGTAAGGGGATATGGATGAGTGAGACATGAAAAGTTCCAATGTGTGCATCGGTGATAGAGACTCTCTATTAGAGGAGAAGGTTTAAGGTATGAGGTCCCTACGGTCCGCAAACTCAGCATAGATAGCGTGCTGTAGCTAAGAGAAAAATGGCATCACATTGACACAAATGTAGTATTCATGATCTTCTGACGTCAGCGTGACGGATATGTTAACACATAAGTAAGTCCACATTACCGTATACCGTCGTCACTTATGAGGAAGTTTGCCTTGCAAGCTCAAAGTAGACGGTGTCAGGATAAACTAGCTCTGTCATGGTGACTCCCGGGAAAATTCAAAATATATTATTTTTAAAACGAATTTTTTTTTCAAGAACGACTGTCAAAAAATATGTTATACCACATTTAATGAAAATAACTAATTAATTGAACAATATAAAATTTTTACTGCTTAGATTTTACGTAGAATAATTACTTAGATGGAACATCCATAAAGCTCATCTTCGCATCGATAGAGATTTCTCTGTTGATAAGGAGGATATCTCCGTTGATATGTACAAATAAGCTTTATGGATGTTTTATTTAAGTAATTATTCTGCTTAAAATATAAGCGGTAAATATTTTATATTGTTTAAAAAATTAGTTTTTTTCATTTAATGCGATATAACATATTTTTTGACAGTCAATCGGAAAAAATTTGTTTTAAAAATAATATATTTTGAATTTTCCCGCGAGTTGCCATGACAGAGTTGGTTTACCCTGGCGCTATCTACTTTGAGCTTGCAAGGCAAACTTCCTCATAGCCGTAGTGTATCAGTGACGCCACTTTTCTCTTAACTACGGCACGCCATCTATGCTGAGTTTGCTGATCGTAGGGACCTCATTATATATCTATAGCTATAAGTGCTAGCGGTGGTGCAAAAGTATAGAGTTGCAGTTGATCTCTGAGGTTAAGCTGCATTCGGCGCGGTTAGTACTTGGATGGGTGACCGTCTGGTAACTATTCAGGTCTCGCCGTCTTGCCTGTGTTCTTGATTCTCGAGGGTCGATTAACTGTTTCTCTTTCGCTTTGACATCGTGATCATAGGTATGACTATAAGTTGGTCCAAATGTTTACATGGGTATAAACTTCGGGTCATAACTCAGGTGCACTGATGACTGAAAAACACTATTCTTGTGTAAAAAAAGCCATATCTAAGCCTATACGGGCGATGATGAATAATAAAAAAAAAAAAAAAAAATCTATAGCTACAGTTGTATACTCATACGCACGGAAAAGAGCTGCGCGTATTACTTTTCTCGCTTTTCCTTCCTAAAAGCAAGATAAGATTCTTAAATGATGTTGATCGTTCATTTAACTGTAAAAACAAAAACGTAATGGTCAAGTTATTGAAATTTTTTCTTTAATTTTTCCAAAAATAACGAGTTAAAAATAATTAAATTACTATTTTGCTTATGTAATAAACAAGTGCCTTTACCCCAATGGCCCAGTGTGCTCAATTATTCTTAACTTTTATGACAAGTAAAATTATTGAAAAATAAATAAACGCATTTACCACAATGACACAGTACGCTTTTTTTTTGCAATAAATAATATAATCTTACTAACATATAAAGCAAAGTCACTAAAACCATTGGAATCGCTAACCACGAAAGTACTGAACAGATTTTGCTTGAATTTTGCATAATCATTCTTGGCAGTTCCTACATAAATTAAGTATGGTTTTTATCTTAAAAAATTTAGTTACAATAGCAATAAATAACCTTAAAGTTTTGCAAAACTACGCCAGCTTTTCACTTTAGTTCAGTAGGATCTGCTAGTAGGCGTCGTCATAAAATCGAAGCTACCTTTAACAAAATTAAATTAGTGTGGTTATAATACGCTGGAGCGTCTAGGAAATTTGGAACATTGTTTTTTTTTTTTTTTTTTTTTTTTTTTTTATTCGGGTTACCACGACAGCCTATTGGCTCAGTCACTGGGGCTACCCACTCACCACCTATGTGTGGGGGTGTCTTGCCACACTCATTCAATCTTCTCTTTAATTGAAACCATACAAATCATACCAAGGGCAGAGTGGAAGTATCTCCGGTGTAACACACCTTGTCAGTTAAGCTGACATTCTCTGCACCGGAGGGAAGTGCATCGGGTCAACTCGCCACTGTGTAGCCTGGGTCCGAAGCATCGGATCCAGGCTAATTAGCATCCCCGGAGAAGCCCCATGTTTTAGGGGCCACTCCTCGCCGGTAAGGCCGGCATCCCTGCCTGGCATCGGGCCCACTAATCCCTACCTATTAGGCCCTAACACTGTTTCGCATTCACCCAGGCCCGAAGACCTGTGGAGCAAGGAGAAAACCCTGGAATTACTCTGAAGGAAAATTCCACGGAAAAACCCGCCCCGAAACAGCCGGGGTTACATAGAAACTTTTTCCGGTGAAAACAGTTTTTGAAAAAATCTGCACTCACCGGAAATCGAACCCACGACCCCTAGAACAGCGTTGTATTAGTAGCAAGCACGCTTACCACTAAGCCAACGCCGCTCCTTAATTTCTGCCATTGCTTACTGGCAAGTCATCGAGCAGCATCGAGAATGTAGATGATAGTTGTGCAGCTGGGTATCTCGGTAATCGACGACACTCTTTTCCAATGGACAAGTGACCTAGGTCTACTTCCACCCTAATCCTCCAGGATTGACGAGTGCCACCAACAAAAAACTAATCATACTAATAAAGTCTCCGGTGGAATACCAGGAGACGTGTCTAACCAGAGCACAACTTGCAGGTGGCCGTTTCACCATCCAGCCTGGTGCCGTCAGAGAATTATACATTACAAATGTAAACTAGGAAAGATAGCCCTGAGGAGCACGGGCAGTTTTAGCATTTTAGCTTAACGGTTCGCAACAAAAGTTATAAAATCTTTTGGATCTTTTTTAATCCAGAATGGAACCGTTGCCGAATCCGACCAAAAAATACACCTAGTAGTCGTAAAATCGTGTTCATTTTTAATTAATACCGATAATTGCGTCGCTAAAAGCGCTCCTTCTAATTCTAATCTCAGTATCGTTAGTCTTTTCGTTGGAGCTACGCAACTTTTTGCAGCGATTATGGACGTGTGAAAGGAGATTTTTCCAATTTAAAAACGTCAGTACGCAACTGAAGCATACGCTTGCTTATTAGCGTCACGGAATACATGTAACTCGGCATTTCTCTGTTGTGA
This sequence comes from Copidosoma floridanum, assembly GCF_036245765.1. NCBI lineage: Eukaryota > Metazoa > Arthropoda > Insecta > Hymenoptera > Encyrtidae > Copidosoma > Copidosoma floridanum. Next base: position 11,818,231 of record NW_028321888.1, read on the forward strand.
ATCATGTATTTGATAGCACCTACCAATGTTACATTTTTCCACATGATTTAAATCGTTCAGCCACTTACACCATTTATTAAATTCTGTATCCTTAATTTGCTCATCCCACATTACTTTACTTGCCCGTACATCTTGCATCAAAATTCGCGAGTGAATTACAAACGGGGTCAAGAAACTGAGCAGGTCAAAAATTGACATAATAACGGACAAAAATTCACTTTTCGTTGGTCTTATGCTTTTTTTTAGTAGCTCAGGTTTTATTTTGTTAAGTTTTACGTTAAAGCTTAGTTTATCCGAATTATTGTTCCAGCGTATGCCTAAAATTGTTTGAATCTATCTTTAAAAGTTGATCTAAATTTTCTTTTTTCTTGATATCAGCAAAAATTGACGCGTCGTTACATGACCAGCTATGCGTTTCCTAGTCGGCATGGGAATTTATTTTAATGACTTCATGAACTCGACTGTAAAAATTTTTAACGACACTTTTCGCACTTTCCAGATATTTGAATTTAAAGAGATAATCATTTTTATTTTTGATAAAAAACGCAGAACAGGGAAAAGATTTAGCACCAAAAAGCATGAAACTCATTATGAATTCCTGAGGCGGATTTTTCCTATCTTCTCCCCTCCAAAGAAAACGTTGAGCATTGCGATCTTCTGGTCTGATTTTGATTTTCAAAAGCATATCACGCATATCCGATTTTACGGCAAAAATAAACTGACGAAATCGCATAATGACGCGAGGAAGAGGTTTTAGTAGATCAGGACTGGCTAATAAGAGATCGTTGAAACTCTTCGAATCTGTTTTGGCTGTAGCGTCAAAAACTAACCTGACCTTTCCCGGTTTATTTACGTTTCAAACTCCGAAATGTGGAAGATACCGAACTTTTTCTCCTAAAACTTTTTCACCAGCCTTGATCGCGAACTTATTTTGAAACAAGCGCGTCATTTCCTTGTAATATAGCTAAGCGTACTCAAGGTCTTTATCGAGTTTTTTCTCTAATAATACTAACCAACAAGATACGCTTGTTCGACAGTCAGAAAAAGTTTCGTCTCTTGACCTCTTTAAAAGTTCGACCTCCTAAGAACCATTTGTGTATCGGCTTGTTTGTTCTAAAATGTCCATAATTAATTTATTTTCGGAGGTATTGGTGTTTTTTCTGACTATACCGACTGCATCTAGATTTAAATAGAATCGTACGAATCCTCCAAGGTTTTCATCGAAATTGCATTGACTCAAATTTTCCGGCTCTGAGTTTTTGTTTATGGTATTTATTTGTGTATTTATATTCTCATTTTTAAGATTAGCATTAAAATTTCCATGAATTGCCCACCCTACTAAAGATTTACTGACGGAAAAGAAATCTTTTTTAATTTCTCTTATTTCGCGCGTTATTATAAGATCGATATAATCCTGGCCAATTAGCATGGTGAGAGTCAAACTGCAAGGGCGTTGGTATATACCGGTTTGTTTTTTACATAGTTGAGACACGCCTTTATCGATCTCTTGTGTTGAAAAAGGAAGGCCATTTACAACGAGAATATGTTCCAAAAGATACGTGAACTTTCCAATCTTTATGTTAATGCTCACTTTCCTATTTGACATAATTATTCCTCTAAGACTTTTCAAGGATAAACTAAAAATTAAAGTTTTGGCACCAATTTGTTTTACAATATTTGCGTGAATTATTGATACTGTTAAGTCTTCTTCGAGGAGAACGTCAAATTTTATGGAACTTTTTTCGCGCATCACAATTAAAGAAACGATTTTTAAGTATACTTTAGATTTTAAATTTTTCGGCTGTAAATTATAAACAGAATTTTCTGAGCCTAGCCACGAAGCCTTATTTTCGCTCGATGTAGACTCTACATCAGAGCTTGCGGTAGCTTTTAAGTTGCCCTTAGATCTGAAAGATCTTGGTATGAAAGCTCGTGATAGAATCTGCCACACCTTTTACATCTATCCTTTTTACAATCTTTTCGGATGTGACCCTTATTTAAACTATTAAAACATAAGTCATTTGTCTTAGTGATTTTCCAACGCTCAGCTAACGAAGCCTTAAGATAACCTTTGCACTCGTGTATCAAATGATTCTTTCTCTTGCAATTAAAACATAAACGTTTGTTTTTCTCATTTTCAGCACGCATCTCACTTCTAGTATGATTAAAAGTTTTAGTTAAAAATACACTTCTTTCTTGTCGAGAACTGCGACTTGTTCATTCGGAAGTTTTTGTGCTAGAATCGTTTGTACGCGACGCGAAAATTCCAGCTGCTAAAACAATTTCGGCTTCTCCGTATAAAAAATTTGACAATCTTTCGAACTCAGCCTTTTCTTGGCCTTTGAAAGCTGCATTGAGTCAGGTAACTTTTAAATTATTTCATTCGATAAATCAAAACTGTGCAAATAACCAACTTTTCCCAAAGACTTTATAGCTGATGCCGAATTTTTCAAATGAGTTGCTACTTCTATTGAATTTTGCTTTCGTGAATCAATTTTTGGCAAATCCTTTGGGTCATTGATTATTTTTTCCAAATCTAACTGCGTGTTTCCGAATCTCATTTCAAGTGTTTTCATTATTTCGTCAGGTTTTCCTCCCAGATACAAGAAGAGCTTTAACCGCATGTCGTGCTTCACCCTTTAAGGCCTCAAAAAGCCTGAGTGAATTTTCCTGATCGGTGTATTCATTGTATAACGTAGTCAAATTAAGTATATGTTTGTTCAAACTTCACCCAGTCAAGCGGGTCCCCAGTTTCATTAAATGTGGTGGGCGACAAAAGTTCCAGAAAATTTGACGTTCTCCTCGATGAAGACTAAACAGTATCAATAATTCACGCAAATATTGCAAAACAAATTGGTGCCAAAACTTCAATTTTTAGTTTATCCTTGAAAAGTCTCAGAGAAATAATTATGTCAAATAGGAAAGTGAGCATTAACATAAAGATTGGAAATTTCACGTATCTTTTGGGACATATTCTCGTTGTAAATAGCCTTCCTTTTTCAACAAAAGAGATCGATAAAGGCGTGTCTTAACTATGTAAAAAATAAACCGGTATATACCAACGCCCTTGCAGTTTGACTCTCACCATGCTAATTGGCCAGGATTATATCGATCTTATAATAACGCGCGAAATAAGAGAAATTCAAAAAGATTTCTTTTTCGTCAGTAAATCTTTAGTAGGGTGGGCAATTCATGGAAATTTCAATGATAATCTTAAAAATGAAAATATAAATACACAAATAAATACCATAAACAAAAACTCAGAGCCGGAAAATTTGAGTCGATGCAATTTCGATGAAAACCTTGAAGGACTCGTACGATTCTATTTAGATCTAGATGCAGTCGGTATAGTCAGAAGAAACACCAATACCTCTGAAAATGAATTAACTATGGACATTTTAGAACAAACAAGCCAATACACAAATGGTTCTTGGGAGGTCTAACTTTTATGGAAGTCAAGAGACGAAACTTTTTCTGACTGTCGAACAAGCGCATTTTGTCGGTTAGTATTATTAGAGAAAAAACTCGATAAAGACTTTGAGTACGCTCAGCTATATTACAAGGAAATGACGCGCTTATTTCAAAATAAGTTCGTGATCAAGGCTGGTGAAAAAGTTTTAGGAGAAAAAGTTCGGTATCTTCCACATTTCGGAGTTTGAAACGTAAATAAACCGGGAAAGGTCAGGTTAGTTTTTGACGCTACAGCCAAAACAGATTCGAAGAGTTTCAACGATCTCTTATTAGCCGGTCCTGATCTACTAAAACCTCTTCCTCGCGTCATTATGCGATTTCGTCAGTTTATTTTTGCCGTAAAATCGGATATGCGTGATATGCTTTTGAAAATCAAAATCAGAGCAGAAGATCGCAATGCTCAACGTTTTCTTTGGAGGAGAGAAGATAGGAAAAATCCGCCTCAGGAATTCATAATGAGTTCCATGCTTTTCGGTGCTAAATCTTTTCCATGTTCTGCGCTTTTTATCAAAAATAAAAATGACAATCTCTTTAAATTCAAATATCTGGAAAGTGCGAAAAGTGTCGTTAGAAATTTTTACAGTCGAGTTCATGAAGTCATTGAAATAAATTTCCATGCCGACTGGGAAATGCATAGCTGGTCATGTAACAACGCGTCAATTTTAGCTGATATCGAGAAAAAAGAAAATTTAGATCAACTTTTAAAAATAGATTCAAACAATTGTACAGGTGAGAAAATTTTAGGCTTACGCTGAAACAATAATTCGGATAAACTAAGCTTTAACGTAAAACTAAACAAAATAAAACCCGAGCTACTAAACAAAAGCAAAAGACCAACGAAAAGAGAATTTTTGTCCGTTATTATGTCAATTTTTGACCTGCTCGGTTTCTTGACCCCGTTTGTAATTTACTCGCGAATTTTGATGCAAGATGTACGGGCAAGTAAAGTAATGTGGAATGAGCAAATTAAGGATACAGAATTTAATAAATGGTGTGAGTGGCTGAACGATTCAAATCGTGTGGAAAAATGTAACATCGGTAGGTGCTATCAAATACATGATTCCCAACAGAGAAATGCCGAGTTACATGTATTCTTCGACGCTAGTGAGCAAGCGTATGCTTCAGTTGTATACTGACGTTTTCAAATTGGAAAAAACTTCTTTCACACGTCCATAATCGCTGCAAAAAGTCGCGTAGCTCCAACGAAAGGACTAACAATACCGAGATTAGAATTAGAAGGAGCGCTTTTAGCGACGCAATTATCTGTATTAATTAAAAATGAACACGATTTTACGACTACTAGGTGTATTTTTTGGTCGGATTCGGCAACGGTTCTATTCTGGATTAAAAAAGATCCAAAAGATTTAAAAACTTTCGTTGCGAACCGTTTAGCTCAAATTTGGAAAAATTCTAAAGAAAGCGAATGGCGATGGGTTTTCTCAAAAGAAAACCCGGTAGATGAGGGTACAAAGTTTTCACCTAGAAGTTTAAATAACGAAAGTCGTTAGTTTAAAGGTCCGAGTTTTTCAAGAAAAGGCGAGAGTGAATCGATAAAACAAGAATTTATATCTTCCGGTGAAAATTTAAAATACATCGAAATAAAACAAGTTTTTATCATGCAAATAGGACCACCTTTAATTGAATTTTCACGTTTTTCATCGTGGATTCGACTCATTCGAACTGTTTGACACGTTTTCCAGTACTTATTAAAACTAAAAAACAAACTTAATAGAAAAAAAGAAGACATGCCAATTGTAATTTTACTAACGGATTTACAAATAAAGGCAATAGATTTATGTGTAAAAACTTCTTAAAAATCATCTTTTTTAATTGAAATTCACGTGCTAAAACATCAAATAAAATTTCGAAAAGTAGTAAAATATATAACTTAGATGATTTAATTGACGAAAAAGAAATCTTAAGAACACATGGAAGATTGTCAAATTTTAACAGTAAAAACAAAAATTTAATCTACGAGCCAATTATCTTGGACAGTAATGATCACCTCCCGAAACTTTTAACAAAGCCCTATCATGAGAAATACCTCTACACAAGTCACGATACCATTCTCAACGAAATGAAGCAAAAATTTTGGACTCTTGGTCTCCGACAAGCCTTACGAAGTTTAATTTTTAAATGCACAATTTTCAAAATGAGACGCGGAAAACCCGCAAATCCAAAAATGGCTGCACTACCGTACGCTAAAGTTGCGTATAGAGGAATACCATTTTCACATTGTGGTCTCGATTTTTTCGGACCTATTTTTGTCAAAGTAAGACGACAAAATGAAAAGAAATGGGGTGTTATGCTCATTTGTTCGTCGACCAGAGCTATTTACTTGGAAATTGCTCATAGCTTAAGTACCGACTCTGCTATTTTAGCACTCAAAAGATTTATTGCTCGGCATGGAGTGCCTCATGTAATTTATTCTGATAATGGGAATAACTTCAAGGGCATGTGCAGCAAGTTGAAAGAGTCAATAGTTGAATTACATAAATCAAAACAAAAATTCAGAGAATTTTCAGCACATCAAGGTTTTTATTGGAGTTTCAATCCCCCTTCTGCTTTACACTTGGGGGGAGCATGGGAGAGATTGATTCGATCCGTAAAGACTGCGATGTATACTTCACTAAAAGAACAGGCTCTGAATGAGGAAAAAAACTAACGATTTTTTCAGAAATTGAACATTCAGTAAACTCTCGACCATTAACTCATATTTCATTAGACCCGCGTGATAACGAAGCACTGATACCAAAACATTTTTTATTAGGTACCTCATCCAGAGAGATTCGTTTTAATTGCAATAACCCTTTAACTTCCTGCTCTAGTAAATAGTGGAAGATTAGTAAATTCATCACTAACTTGTTTTGGAAGAGGTGGCTTCGGGAATACCTTCCTTCATTGTTACCAAGATCAAAATTGCATGACGAACAAATACCCCTGAAAGTAGGGGATGTAGTGTTGATCGCTGATAAAGATATCGAACGAAATCAATGGAGGAAGAGACTTATAATTCAGGTTTTCCTTGGTTCAGACAAGCAAGTTCGTGTAGCAGAAATTAGAACTGCGAACGAAATCATAAAGCGTCCGACGAGAAAACTAGTTAAATTTCTAGAGGTTCAAAATTAGAATTTTGTACGGGGGGGGGGGAAATGTTACAGTCTACTAATTATTTTTTTAATACTTTCGCCTGCCAAAAATAAAGCTTGATCTTCCGATCTTAAGGGCTGCTCTAGCACGAAGCTAGTAACCATGCAAGGCCGTGTCACGGCCGGTCGAATAAGAGCTGGTTGGGGGCATGTATTTCCCTTCACCAACATTCCGGTATTAGTCCGGTAGCTGAAGCAATCAATAAGGAACAAATCGGAGATAGCGTCCAAACTTTGCAGATCGCTTCGTATTATGGTCTGTAAACATGGAAAAATAGTTTTGTCTAACCAAACCACGGGCTTCAATTGTTATTAAACAATTAGTAAAAATTTACCATTTTTTTTCTTAGTTTTTCTCATATAACTTTTTTTGTGGCTGTTGGATTGCAAAAATAGCTAAACATATTTTGTTCGTCATTTAATTATCTACCAACATGTGTAAATTAGATCATTGGAAGACTTTTTTTCGCGAAGTTATATTGCAAAAAAGTGCAAAAATCGTCGTTATAAATTGTCATTTTGAAACATCCATAACTTTTATAATGTTTGATGAAAATGCTTCAAAATTTAGTATTCGATAGCTCTTATAAAGATCTTAAGCCATGCTCAAGGCTTTTCTTGTATTATGAAAAATAACGTAAATAAACTATAATTAATTAAAAAATTCATTTGATTGTCCTGATCGTTAAAATTGAGCTAGACTGAAACTTTAAAATGGATTTTATTCAGAATACAAAGGACTTCAATATTGTAAAAAAAAAAAATTTTTTTTTCAATTTTTACCCCGATTTTTTTACAAAATTTAATTTTGCAATATTAACAAATTAACATTACTCGATCATTTTTTATTGTGGAGAAGTAGAACTAAATCCATCTAATAGTGTATATTTTTACACAAATTAACAAAAAAAAATTTTTACGATATGATGTTTTTAACTATAGTTATTAACAATTTAGTGTTTTTTGCAATTGTTTAATTTCTATCGGTTTTTTCGATTTGAAAAAAATATCATAGTATCTACATAGCATTTGTTGTTGTAATATATGATTTACAGATTTTTTAACAAATAATTGAAGTTAGAAAAAATTACTTATTTATACAGTTTTACGTGCGATAACGGCCTGTGTACGGCGGATTGCATAATTCAGGCGTTTCCACACCAGTTCGAAAAATCATATTATTCGATCTTTTACTTTTATTATTGTTTTGTAATTACTAAAAATACATAAACATACATTTTTATACAAAATTTATTATGTGAATGCAAGAAAATACGATGTACATGATATTTGTTGCATAAGTTTTTTATAAAATACTATTTCTTATATTTTACGTTTTTTTGTTACTGGTGTGTGATCACTATCACTCTCGGTGTCATCTTCTATTTCGGCGAACAAGATGTCATCAGAATCGTCTTCTAATACTAATTCACTCATCTGGATTTGAATTTGCTCATGCTCTACGTTCTGAGTACTGTATATGTCGTTATCATCTTCATCTTCACTAAGAGACACTATTCTGTCTTCCATGTTAGCACAATTTTTACCTTCACAGTAAAATGCTTTTCCTAATTATATAGTATTAGAAGACGATTCTGATGACATCTTGTTCGCCGAAATAGAAGATGACACCGAGAGTGATAGTGATCACACACCAGTAACAAAAAAACGTAAAATATAAGAAATAGTATTTTATAAAAAATTTATGCAACAAATATCATGTACATCGTATTTTCTTGCATTCACATAATAAATTTTGTATAAAAATGTATGTTTATGTATTTTTAGTTATTACAAAACAATAATAAAAGTAAAAGATCGAATAATATGATTTTCCGAACTGGTGTGGAAACGCCTGAATTATGCAATCTGCCGTACACAGGCCGTTATCGCACGTAAAACTGTATAAATAAGTAATTTTTTCTAACTTCAATTATTTGTTAAAAAATCTGTAAATCATATATTACAACAACAGATGCTATGTAGATACTATAATATTTTTTTCAAATCGAAAAAACCGATAGAAATTAAACAATTGCAAAAAACACTAAATTGTTAATAACTATAGTTAAAAACATCATATCGTAAAAATTTTTTTTTGTTAATTTGTGTAAAAATATACACTATTAGATGGATTTAGTTCTACTTCTCCACAATAAAAAATGATCGAGTAATGTTAATTTGTTAATATTGCAAAATTAAATTTTGTAAAAAAATCGGGGTAAAAATTGAAAAAAAAAATTTTTTTTTTTTTACAATATTGAAGTCCTTTGTATTCTGAATAAAATCTATTTTAAAGTTTTAGTCTAGCTCAATTTTAACGATCAGGACAATCAAATGAATTTTTTAATTAATTATAGTTTATTTACGTTATTTTTCATAATACAAGAAAAGCCTTGAGCATGGCTTAAGATCTTTATAAGAGCTATCGAATACCAAATTTTGAAGCATTTTCATCAAACATTATAAAAGTTATGGATGTTTCAAAATGACAATTTATAACGACGATTTTTGCACTTTTTTGCAATATAACTTCGCGAAAAAAAGTCTTCCAATGATCTAATTTACACATGTTGGTAGATAATTAAATGACGAACAAAATATGTTTAGCTATTTTTGCAATCCAACAGCCACAAAAAAAGTTATATGAGAAAAACTAAGAAAAAAAATGGTAAATTTTTACTAATTGTTTAATAACAATTGAAGCCCGTGGTTTGGTTAGACAAAACTATTTTTCCATGTTTACAGACCATAATACGAAGCGATCTGCAAAGTTTGGACGCTATCTCCGATTTTTTCCTTATTGGCTATTTTTTGATGCTTCAGCTACCGGACTATATAGTTCGATAAAAGAAGAGAACTACGAAGTGGGAGTGCAAAGGGGCACTTTTGCAGACGGTTGGTCGGGAGCTGGTTTTTAAGACGGAAGAAAGGACGTGTTCATATCAATGAGAAACAGTGATTCTCTTATTGTTATTATTAGTATAATTTATTGTCGTCATTAAAAAGTTTCAATTGTTTTCGTTTTTAAACATTTAACAGGCGAACGTACATGTTCGAGTTCGTTTCCATGACAATTTAAAAAAAATACTATTTTAAAAAGCAAGCGAAGATTTGGTTTTTCTGGCAAATCTTTTTGGGAATCAATTCTGATAACATCGAGGAAAAAGTTCAAGCTGTTGTCTGGGAATAAATAAAGAATTTGTTCTCTTTTTTCTCAAAAGTTGTTTTAGTTTTCTTTCATCTAATATTACACCGGAATAAGCTCTATGATTCTGATGTAAATATATATATATACGCCGGCTGATTATTGTTTCACGATCTATACAAGTTTTTTTAAATGCAAATACAGCTGAATTATGCATTTACTAACTATAAAAACACAGATGGAAAGCTTATACAAAAAAATTATTGTTTCATGAGTTTCTTGAAAATAATGTACTTAAAAGCAAGTAGATATAGAAACGTAGCCTTAATGAAGGTAGCTTAAACTTTCGAAACGATATGTATTATCAATAATACATTAGGTTGATCCATGTAGAGACTTTTGGAATGTAATACCTCGTTAGTTAGCCATGCATGACAAATTTTAATAGGAAAATAATGACTATTGTGTTTTTATCACGTCGATAATTAAAAAGTTCCAACTGGCGTTCCATTCGAAATCGTAAATTTTCTTAACAAAGGCAGTAACCACGTCAACATTTTTTTGATGTATAATAAATATTAAATATACTAAATATTGAATAGTTAAAAAATTTCTGTACTGCTACAAGCTTTTTTGTAAAAATTATGTACACTCGGTGAACACTTGCATTAAATATTATTATATAGTTGTATTTTTGGCTGTGTAATTTTAGATACAATACATCCTATTTTTTATGCAGGCTTTGCTTACTTTTAAAAACAGTACGCATACCTTGACGCATGCGTCATACATGGATGCATTTTTTTACTGCAGCCACTTGTAGGGATTCTTATTATTGTAGAATTAACTACGTGATTTCATAATAATCAAACGATTTCACACTCCATGATTTTATGGGTATGCTTTTTAAGAAGTATTTAATTATTAATTAAAATATTTGGTGATATTGTTGGTAATTAAAGTAACGCACGTTGGCATTTTTGGGAGACTACACAAGGTGGTCTAATCAGAGGACTAGTAAGAGGTAACTAGTGAGCTTCTTAGGGAAGTAAGCTGTGAACCGACGCCTTTTGTTGCATACTTTACAAAAATAACGAATACTATGCTGTATTAATTTTACGGATCAAGACAGCCAATCAGCTACTGTCCCATGTTTCGCAGCTCACTGGCTTACGGGGTGATATCAGTCAGAGACCCCCTGAGTAACCCTGACAGTATACATATACCAAAGTATAAAAAAGTGTATGCAGAAATGTTCCTCGAAACATTTTTCTTTACCATTTTATTGTTATACAGTACATAGTGTATGGTTTTTACCGTTTTTCCTGCAGCCTCCAAAGTATTGATTTTAACGCTTTCATTTTCCTGCTCCATTTTTCTGCAGCAATAAGACTGACGGTTTTTTAGCACTTTTTGACTTTGTCCTTTAAGTCAGAGTACCTACTCTGTTAACTTTTTTTATCGTATCGTAAAACTGCTTCAAAACTTCTTCGGTGGTTAAAAACAACGTTAACTGACGTTACACCACAATTTGCTAACTCTATTTACTTTTTTAGTTAGATGGTGAAACTGTTAGGAAACTTATTTTTTAGTGGTTAATAATAATGTTGAAACTTCGACGGGCGTGATTACACACTGAACTGACTAAAGCGCGGGTTGGAATTGTCGGAGAGGTTTGAGTGATTGGAGTTGGGTGAGTCGATGAGTCTCCCACCCGCAGAGCTTGTTATTCTACCTGAATCCGCGCGTAATTAAAACACTGAGAGGCCCAAGCCTTCACCAAGTAAAATGATTGACTGTAGCGTTCTTAAAAGATACTTGCTGCTTCACGAATTTTAAAAACCCCACTAACCATACATCTGTATGTAAATAAATGACTATTAAAATGTTTCTATCCTGTACAAAATTTAAATTTATAAATTACAATAAATTTCTTTTATTAAGAAGTAATTTTGTTCTATAACGTTTAATTTTTATAACTTGGAGGTATTCGACATTTTATAAATTCTTATTAAAAGTTTAAAAAAAATTACGAATTACTTTCCCATACATACATTAAAAAATTAAAACTGTATCGAGTTTGCAGTTGGTGCAGGCTCCTGGAAAAAAGGTACCTTTCAGACCCAATTATGGAAGATGTATAGCCTATCAGCCGTATAGTACTAGTGTACTATCCGTACATGGCCCCGTAATCATAAAGGTACAATGTGACAGATAACATTGCTTTCAAAACTATACCTTGATCAAAATCGTATTGCGTCATTTATAAGTAATTCTTCTTTATTATGCAAAATATGAAAATAATTATAGATAAAGAAGCGGCTTAATGTACGTTAAATACGACATCTTGCATGTAGGGTACTGATTTTCAAACCAACTAAAATAAAATTTTGACTACAATTGAAAAAAAAAACTAACTGCAAAACAAGGATTTAGTAATTTTAATACGTATTCTGTTATTTTTTGTGTGAGGACAACAGTTAACATAAAAGTAACAGTCGCAAAAATGCATTTTAATATCGACGCCCCGGGCGAAGACTATGCCCTGCTTCGAAGCCTGGACAAAGACTATGCTTTTTTCCGCAATCCGGACGAAAACTATGCCCTTTTGTCTGTTCCAGACGAAAACTATGCCCTGCTTCCAAGCATGGACGAAGACTATGCCCTTTTCTCACGCTTGGATGGAGACTAGCTCTTTTCTCGAGTCTGGACGAAAACTATGACATTTTTTTCTAGTCCGTGTGAAGACTATTACATTTTTTCCGAGTCTGGACGAAGATATTGACTTTTTCATGAACCCGGATGAAGTACAATTCATTTAAGATCGCCTTACATTTGTGTTTGTAATTAGATATATAGTCAAATATACTTATATAGTGGTTGTTGTTTACATTTATATAAATAATTGTAAATAATAATACGTCATTATAAAATAATAATACAAATTCAGAAATGTTTTTATCAGTATGGTAATTTGCAATTTATGAATATGAAAGACTCTTATATGTTTTATTTCCAAATTTATTATTTTTTCTACATTTTTGATGATTATAATAAGTAATTAACATAATTATTGTAACTTAAAGTTAAAAATTAATAAAATTTGTACAATTCGTGATATGATAAAATATAATAACATGTAACATTATGGATATTAATTACTGTATTTAATTACAAATTTAAAACTTTTTCGAAGTCTTCAATAAATTCCCAAGGAATCAACGTTTTCTTTATCATTGTCTAAAGGTCTGCTTTCTTTCTTGGATTAAGGGGGATTGGTTCATTGTACGCAGATTTTAATTTAAAAGAACGAATATCATTCAACGTAATTTTTTTTTTTAATACATTAATTTTTTGTGGTTGATCAAAAAAATCGTATTTAACAGAAACCGACAGATTGTTAGGAACTACTTTAATTTCTCGAATACTAGCGATTTTACATTGCTTCCAATTTAATTTTTCTGCTAACTCATCAAAACTTAATATACTTTTTTGTTAAACCTGTTCCACAATATAGTTCTCGTTGTTAACTTTAGCTTCTTTCATTAATGTAGCCCATTGAGTTTGAGTATACACAGACTTTTGTTTAGTATACTTTTCGATTAAGGCATGCATACTATCGACTTCAGACTGCGTGTGGCCTACCTCTAAAAAATTAATTTTTAAACTTTATTATCTAGGTATCATAGTTTTTGCAAATCATTATTTCATACAACACAAATAGTTGAAAAAATAATTGATCTTACAGTAAAATACTCTATATTGGTATTAAGCAAAAAATTCTACCAGCATTAAAAATATCAAAAAAATTTAATTTATTACGACTGATGTATTTTTAACACACATTTACTTTTAATACTCATAACACCAACTACTTCAGATGTCATGAAATATTAAACTCTTGCAGGGAAAAAATCTTTTAAATTGGATTTTCTCTGAACGTGATTATTGTCTCACATGAGAGCTCGTTGTAATAAATATAAATTTCTCATGTGATGCATGCACAAAAGTCAGGAAAACCCCCATACATCTTAATTTTAAACCATAAAACTACTAATTATTATAAAAACAAAATTAAAATTCAAGGATTAGTGTTTAATCAGTCGGAAAAACTATCCCTTTTTCATATTTATTGAAAAACAGACTATCAATCAAAGACACTATCATATACAATTCATAATAGAAATATTTATTATAAGACGAAGCTTAAAATTAATGCTATGATTAACGTGAAAAGTTCTTGTACTGAATAAGTAATATGTTTTCGTAGCAAGAATTTTTCAAGTTGTCGTATTTACTCTCAATTTTTAGAATAATAAATAATTTATTAAAGGTACGTAATATTGAGATTTGATGATTTTAAGTTTGTTCTTAAATATTTATTATACATAAATAATTACATAACTTTTTTGGATCGTCAAATTAACGTAATTTAAGTAATAATTTCAGTACGAGCACCGCTTATTTGAGTCGAAAAATAATCGGTAAAATTTACATAACTTTCTATTATGACAGTGTTCGATCACCACAGAATAATTTTTTCTTAGGTGATTGACAGTTTTTATTTTAAAAATTTTTCTTGTTTGTGATTAATTGGCAGGTACAACCGTCAGATAATTCACCAATAATATATTAAATATATAAATTTAATTTTTGTCTTAAAAGAACCATAAGAATAAGAAATTCTTCCCAGTTCAGAGAATTTTACGTTGTCCACCGTTCTAGACTTATTATTCTACAAAAAGTATTATTATTATTTCAAATTATTTAAAAACTACTCATAAGATCAAATTTGAGGTACACAATCATACAATTATACATTATTTACCGATGAGTAATGTCCACATCCAAATCATTTGCTACGTTCATGTAAATTGAGAAAACATTCTTATTCCTGTTCTGCCCAGAACAATTATCCGTATAGAAAAAAAATTCCTTTGTTCCTGTCAGGGCTTTAGATTTAATGAATTTAAAAACAAAAGATCCTATTTTATTGGATCCCCGGTTTCCCATCGTCTCATTCCATAAAAAAGAGTCCGACAGCAACGCCCATCTCAAAAATGGTGAAATTCCATACATTTAATTTTGATTGGTAGTACATAACTGAAATTTCACTCCGTGGTGTGCTCAGAATTTTTTGGAGGTCTGAATGTATGGAGCTCTGCTGGAGTACTCATAACTGGTACAATAAACTGTGCTATCATTTTGAGCTATTTCTTTATCTACCCCCATAAGCCGTCTTGATTATGATTTCATTTGTAAATGATGATTATAATTAATTCTATTTGATTCGTTTTCTTCGTTTGACATATTCTTATAAGATTCACAAGTTCCACATCTATTGCGAAGTAAGTTCATTTAAATACTATAATTACTATAGTCTAATAATAGAAAAAATAAATTACGTTTTTTTTTAAAATTGTGCATAAAAACTTTGGTTTTTATTTTGATCTTTTCCTTTTTTTCTTAATTTAAAATAAGTTAGAAGCCTTTTGAGATATTATACTACACACATACATATTAAAATAAAAAGTTTGTATGAACAGAAATTTTACATAAAATGATACCTACATTTGTAAGTTATAATTTTATGTTCAGATCGAAAAGATATAATTCAATATAAAGACACAAAAGACACAGAAGTAGCGGCTTATTCTATCTAGGATTAATATGTACACCATTAATTTTCTATTTCAAAAAGTGTTGAGTACAAAAAAATTTTTTAAAGCACAAAAATTAAATTGAGACTAATTTTTTTAGAAAGATGCTATTGATAATAAAGATTAAAGATACTACTGATATAACATGTGTATGTATATACATCAAAAAAGCTTACTGAATAACACGTCCATACGTAACAAAACTAGTATTTCTATGCATTATAGAAAAAATAGCAGTATGATAATCACGCATGGTCGCATTTCAGTAAGGCTCACACGATGCGATTCAGCTTGTTAAAAAAATTGTTTTAATGCATAATTTTTTTTTTTTTTTTGTATTTCTTTATTCCATAGTTGTAACTCACCTGTCTTTCTAAGGTTTGAGAAAACCAATGTTGAACTCTGTATTGAATATATGTTCGTACATATATTGGCTCACTATTTCAACGTCATTTTTATCTCCAAGATCATCCTTAAATAATCGGTACATTTTTGCCAGTGATAAGCCTTCTTCGAGGTATTTTTTTTTTAGAGTTTCCGTGACAGTAATGACTCTCTACCAGAGGAAACCTATTTATATGGTCCCTTATCTGGTTTTTCATTACTTCAGGATATTTGAAAGGTTGAGTACTGTGACGTCCTCTTGTATGATCAGCTTTAACTCCAGTTGAATTGGCACTCATTTTTTTAAGTTTCGCTGTACAGAATATTTGCTTGGAAATATCTAAAACATAGAAAACATAATTATTATTTAGAATTATTAATTATTTAATTTTTAAAAAATTTTTAAAATTAATTATTTAAAGTTTTTTTAATTGACAATGTCATTTTTGCGTGTGTTCTTCTAATTGGATATTGTGTGGAAAATTTTACAAAATAAATTTCCTTTTTTTTTGTATGGATTAGGATTATGTTATGGTAACTAGACGAACCTTATTGCGTTAACTTTTTTTTCGAATAATAATGAGTGAAAATTAGCAGTACAGTACAGACATTATTAACTGTATAAATACTCGTTTATAAGTTCGTTCTCACTTAAGCGAGTTCACGTACTTGCAATGTATGGGAGATGAAAGTAATTGTGAAAACAGGAACTATAGTTTGAATAAGAGTAGACATCTGAGAATGATTAATCATAAAAATTTAAATGTCTATGCGTACCAAGTGTGTCGAGAAACATCCTCCTGCAAACTTGTACGGGTCCATTTTCTGTTGGTAAATGAAATTCACTGTAACATTCAGTTGTTTTTTTATTCAACACCTGTGCTACTTCTTTTGACTCGCCATTCCGTTTTTTATCAGTTATCCAATTGTTCAAGCATTCCCACTGTTTCTTCGAATCTCTTAAGCCCCAATAATCATGAAATGCTTTTTGCCTATCAACTGCAGATATTATACTACTACAACGACGTCAGCACGTATTTGCACAACCTTCTTTCATGGCTTTTGCTTTTATAATTCCATTTCTACCAACATTTTTTATTCCCTCAGCACGAGCTGTTTTCGCCTCCACATATATACAATCGGATTCTCGTTTAAGACGTTTATGCGATAACACTTTTGGAACAATTTTTCTTTTTTTGGGCAATCGTTTTCTAAACTTTCTATCTGCTGATAGTAATGATAGCTTAGGATTCTTATGTTTTAATGAACTGCTGTTATTCTGATTAACTGTAAGTAATAATAAAAAAATAAGAACAATAATTTATGACTAAAATAAAAATTTTTAATGTATTAAAACTAGTTTTTCTAATGAATAATTGTACAAGTTACCATTAAACTTTGACATAATTGCGATCGATATAGTGACATAATGCATGCGTAAGGTGTATGTGTGTGCTTATGTGTTTTATGTAAAATAATCACTATATAATAAAAAATTTTACCTTGACTATTAAGCACACCGATATCAACTTCACGTACAGCTTCAGGAGTCTGGGCCACGTCAACGGTCATACCTGTTGGAACAGGATCTATTGTTGGTGGAGACTTGACTTGGAATGTTACATTGTCGAACGTAATACTGTTGAGATAAGTTACGGCACCAGTGCCACTATCTAAAAAAATAAATATTTTTATAATAAGTAAACATACTCGCATATTTTTTCACAAATATATTATGTTTCGTAATTTTTGTAAATAATAGTCACCTAACATCGAAATTGAAGAGTCATGAAAATTTGAATATACATTAATACTATTATTAGTAAAAGCATTGCCTTGACTAGTACAACTTAAAGCTTCGTTTGTATGGTTCGTAAAACAATCTGCACTTCTTGAATTTACACTTTTCTGTAAGCTTGAATTCGTACTTCTGTGATTGCTACTATTCAAATCACAGTTCATGGAATCATGAATTTTTTCGTATGAATTAGAATATCTTCCAAACGATGAACCTTAATAAAGTAAGCTATTTTTTAGCAGTTGTGTGAAAAAAATTGATAATTTACTTATAAAATATTTAAATAGTAGCACGGTAACTAAGTTTGACTTAACATGGTAAATAGCAATAAAAACGAATTAGTACAAAAAACTTAGTACAGTCAATTTTAATAGGTATTAACGTTACAAATACACGAAAGATAAATTCGCACATGAGTGATGATCGACTCGCACGAGTGATTGAAGTTGCCAGGAACGAGTGCCAGTTGAGAAAACGAATGTCATTACGTGGCATGAGTTACTAGCATCGGCCACAAGTGGGAAGCAATCACGAAAGGGTGTGAATTATCCTGCACGAGTTGCGTACACTATTTTTCTTAATAATATGTGTGAGAAAAATGAATCAATATGAAATTAGGTAACAGTGTGCGGCATATACCACACACCATTTCCGCTTACTGTGTGGCAAAACCTATATGCGCCAAAATCGATTTTGCACATTATAATCAGTTTAAAGAACATCTATATTTCGCACAATATTTCCCTTTGTTTCATTCTTAGAACTTTATAACTTTGTGATTAAATACAACCGAGTTTAACGTACACTTTAAAACTTGAAAACCAATAAAACTTTTTTTTTCTCTAGAGCACTCATAAAAAGTGCTTAGGATTTATTTTTCTTTGATAAAATAGGTCCAAATCTATATTAGTTTCAAAATTAGTTTAAAGTTAGCAATGTAAGGTGTTAATGAATGTAGAGATAGATGGAAATAATAAAAATGACTGTTTATAGTTACTGTGGTAAAGTTTGACTTTCATTTCGTAATAAATATATATAGTTTCTTAACTGCTTACTCATTCATTATTATTTTAATAGTTCAATTAATAAAGGAGTTCTATAACGTCAAAAGACGGCTGTACACTACTTTTTGGCACCGTATGTGCTTCGTGTAAAAACAAAGTGTATAAGTCCGTAAAACTTTCAAGAAAATTTGTTTTGCTTATGTATTATTGTATTCATACTGTTGAGTAAGGTTACACATAAAAATGCGGACCCAAAAAATTAAACATCTATTGTCATAAATAATATTACCTTAAATTCTAGTATATGTTTGATTGTAAAAATACTAAAAAAGTTTTTTTTTTTCAAAATAGCAGTATAACACGAAGAGTTCTTATTCTTGCAAGTTATAGTTACGTTTATAATCACACAATCAACATAACAATACATGACTCAAATATCTTTCAGTATTTCCGAAAAAGACATTTTTTTGGTATTAATAGACGAAAAAGACATAGTGCATGCAAAAGCTTTAAAGCGTAAGAGAGTACAAGCTCAATTAAATGTTTTTATGGCAAGGTATAGAAGGTGTTAATCGTTTATAATAATACGAGCAGCCCCCCGTCCCGGCTTTGCCCAAGACTCGCTGAATGGAACACATGTGTGTTGACACACAATATAGGACGTTTATAGTAAAAAACTTTACATCTATTTTTGACACTTCTTGGAACAAAAAGTTTTTATTGAAAATATCGAAAAAAGGAAAAAAATGATGGTAAAAAGTATCGTGCATTCCTTACGTCATAAATTAGGTATTGGCCCTAAAAAAGGCCGTTGATTTTTACTTATTAAAGTTATGATATAACAAAGGGTTGTATGTTAAAGCTGTAAAGACAAAAATATAATTTAAAATTATTTTTTCAATCACAAAATTCCAGTATATATGTCATTTTTAGTTTTATTTCCAGAAATAATTAAAATAATCTAATTATAAGAATCGGCAGATCTTGAAAACCCGACATACAATCGTCCATGTGAAAAGCATTTTGATTGTAAATCTACACCTACAAAATTATCCAGGAAGAAGACTTTTCCACTACTATTTAAGACACTATCAATAATACGATCAAAAGCTTGTCGTTGGTCTGAAACCAACTTTGGAAGACTTTGCTCAACAAAATTATGTAAATAGTTATAATAATAACCATGTCTGATGGAATGTTTAAAAGGATCATTAATACAGAGCTCATCTCGAACCAGTGAATTTAGCCCAAATGCAGTCAAATTTATTTCTGAAAGAGAAATGATCTTGTCTTCAACTTCAATTAAACCTCTATTGAATATTTCTTCAGAGAATTAAACTTCAAAATCGTTAAGTTGAATTCTTCGAGAGTGAAGGAAATCTTCGCATAATTGTTGTTCAAACATATCCCACAAAATTTGAGGTTGTGATGGCTCACAAAAAACTAAAATAATTGCAAATAAGTCACGTAATTTAGATGGATTCTCAAACAAACCAGCATCTGCGAGTGTTTTTTCCATTGATCATCATTTTCCAATAAACCAAGTGCGTAGCAGACAGATTTGAAAGTTGCGTAAGTAACACCAGCAACGGTTTTCAAGTACTTAAATGAAGTTGGGCCTCGAACATATTGGAGTAACATTCGAAGATGGAAGCACTCCGACTGGGTGGGATTAATCGTATAAACTTTACCTATGGCTGAAACTTTTTTTACTTCTGGCCAGCCTGGAACATCTTTTCCCTGTTTTCTTTTCACAAATTTATTATTGTCCCATCGGTAATAGGCGGCAACTTCAGAATACAAAAGAGTTTCAGCAAAATCATCTATTACGCAAAGTTCAAAAAACGCCATCAACGTTGTTTTTCTCGGATTTTCGAGAATCTGTTGAATGTTTAGCTGATTTATGTAGACTCTTTGATAATTTTCAAGGTGGACATCTAAAGGTAAGACTGTAGGATACCGTGCGTGAATCTCAAAATCAAAGAGACGCCAAAATCCCTCAGAGGAACAAGCGTCCATTGGCATGGTTTTCAATTTCGTCAATATTTCCAACTGAAAAAGTGGCACGGTCCGATCCTTTGTTGATATATTTGCAAATATATTTAATTGCTTGCACTGAATGACAACATTTGATGTTAATGTGTGTATTGAAACATCGAGATAAGACGGGTGAATACGGTACAACCCAACGGTTATCAATCTATTCTTCTTTGTCACGAATTGTAAGTACAGAACTGTGACCTCCATCTGCAGGGGCTCTTCTACGATAGGTCGGGTAGCCGTCATCTGAAGTTAGGGTTTCTCTAACAAATTTCCGAGGAAACTTTTTTGTACATTTTCCATTATCCATACATGGTGAAGCCATGTTGAATTCGCCGCAAGGTCCGTGAATCATACTTTTCGAAATGATACTGAATAGCAAGGAATCTTGTTGAGGATCTGGTAATTCAGCTGAAATGATCTTGTCTATTTCATCTGGCTGAATTTTTGTTTTAAGCTATAAAAGTATGTGCACATGAGGAAGGCCTCGTTTTTGCCATTCGACACTATAGATCCAAGCATCAACTTAGCCGTATATTGCTTTCTTAGTGAGGATATCTATAAGTCTCCTTAGTTTCAAGTGGAAAACCCTTAAAACAATGTCATGCCTGTCTGGAGGTTTTTTATTTTTGTGTAATTTATTTTTTATTTCCGAACACTCAGGGTTACACGTGAAAGTGATAAATAAACATGGAAGTCCAAACGCACTTACGTAAGCCATTGCATCTTGAATTTTCATGCATATATTGTGGTAAGCTAGTGAATGAGGATAGTAAAATTACAGACTGTCTGATACTGGAGAGTTTAATGTTACGATCATTATTTATTGCATCTCGTAGATGAATGTAATTTTCAGCACGCAGTTGTTTTTGATGTGTTGACAAGTAAAGCAAACGCTCTGTGATCATTTTTGCCATCATATCAACAACAAATTGATTGAGTAAGTTCTTATAATAAAGTAGGTGATTTATATGATCATTTTTTATCATAAACCTATAAGAGTAGAATCGCATGCAAGAAACAGTTTTGTTTGGAAGACCGTGAAGTAGTATATTAATAGAATATCCATTTTCTCCGAAAACAAACATAAGACGATACCGCAAGGAGTCGTATAATTGGTGGGGCTTGGAAACTCGCTTCAACCGCCCATGTCGACCACGTAGAATAATGTCTCTAGGGCCTTTTTCCTAGTTAACTATTAGTGCAGTAACTTCATTCACTCTGGGCGCATTGTATCGTCCTCGATGCTCCCCAACAGGGGTTCGGTCGGCATGAATAATCAATTTCAAGTTTTCAAGTTCATCTACTGTTCGAAAATCATAATTGAATTAAAAGTTCTTATAAGAGGATTGCAATCATGCATTATTTTTTGTAATGATTCAATCAAAGTTTTTTTTAGGGCATTATCTGATCGAATAAAAATTTGTTCTGGTTCAGACATGAAATAAATTTGTAAGCACTGCGAACTCTTGCTCTGTTCAGGAAGTAAGCTACCTATTAAGTGGTATACTTGACCTTGGATTTTGAAAGTTGGCATAAAGTTTCCTTTTCTGATCTCTTTCCTTCCAAATGATGTCATTTGAAATTGCGTATTGTAACGTCTAACATTATCAAGGAAATGTTTTGATAGAGGGTGTTCGTCCATCAACAGACACCTTACCAGGGTTGCCAGATCGCGTGGTTTACCGCAAATCGTGCGGTTTATGGAGCAAGTTTGCGGTTAAAATTTCGAAATGCGGTTTACCGCATTTCGTGTGGTTTCACATTTTTAGAAAAATTTGAAGGAATCAGATTATAAATTGGTATAAATTTTGTACATGTTGATGTACTTGTATTTTATTTCAGGGAAATTAAACATTTTATTTATACATTATAACGTTAATCTATTTATTGACAGTATGTAAATCTAAATCAACTTTGGTTGTTTTTTAAAAGCATTAATTTAAGGTACTTAATTCTAGATTTATGAATGTTAATTATTTAATTGCTGCCAAAAAATAGAATCGCATTCATTTTCGGTGTTTTCGAAAAATGCATGTAATGTAATAAAATCTTCTTCTAATTCTTCCTCGTTAAAGCTGAATTCTTGAGTTTCATTAGTTTGATCTGATGAAAGGTAATTGTTTTCTAGAATATACATTGACAATGTAAAACGTGTCAACATATTATCTGTGATTACAAATGATTTACAGCATAAATTTTTAACCTGAATTAACAGAAAAATTTATACAAATTACTACTGCGAGTTTTTTTAGATAAATAAGTAATGCAAAAAAAAATATAAGTTAATATACTTTTAAATGCACTCGTAGAAATAATAAAGCGGATAGCATTTGCATTTGCATGCGGTTTCTTTGTTTAGTTTTATAGAGGCCATGAAACTAAATATTCTCTTGACGATGGCATTGCTGATTGGCAAAGATAGACATTTTAAGGCAAACATAGCCAGTTCCTTGGATTTCTGTTTGCCTGCAGCATTTTTTACTGACAAGAGACAACTCCAAAAATATACACTATCCATCGACTTAAGGTCACTGTTATGATCTGAATGTATGCAAATATCAGAAAGAGTTAAGGTACCCAAAGATCTCCACTGGTTTTCTAATATTTCTAAATCCAAATCTGCATCTGCAAAATGAGATAAGACAGGAGAAATACAAAATTTTGAAATCGTACATTAAGTCATTTTTTTTCTTACCTAGGGTGCAAAGTCTTTGCGCCGTAGGGACGTTATTTACTATTAGCACTTGGTAAAATATTCATTATTTAAAAGTTTTGAATAATTTACTTACCGACTAGTTTAAGTGGTAGCTGACGAAATATAGGTCTACTTATACGAGTGAGAGCCAAAGACGGTGAGAAATATTTTATTTTTTGGATTGAATCAATGTTGCTTGGAAGCCTGGTAAATAGTTGAGAACATAAACAAAGTATATAGTCGGCACATCGACTTCTTACAATTTTTAAAGTTTCCAGCGGCAAATCCAATTTCATTCAGAGTTTTTCAAAGGATTCCCCGAAGTCAACTCTATCCAGTGGACGTAAATTTTCTTGAACTGATATCATATCTTTAAGCATTTGAAGCTCAACAGACTGTAAAATTCCTGGCCTCGTCGTAACAGCTATGCATTCAGTTTTCAATACACGAGAAGCAAGTGAAAAAACTAATGTTCTTAAGCAGGAGTATAATTTAGCTACATCTGCATTTGTCTGCTGAAAAGAAAGATTTACCTTATTCACCTCCAATAAAATGGATCTAAGAAATGTGAGGTACATTCGATTAGAAGGGTCTTTGAATAGTTCCATCAAAATTTTGGCTTTGTAATCATTTTTCTCAGACTTTTGCGCGAAAAAATTCGAAAAATCATCGTACTGCGGGAGTAGTACCGATGATGTTGGCAACCATAACATCCAACGAGTGGAGCATAATGGTTGAAGTTTTTCGGGATTTTTGTCACTATTTCTTCTCTGCAAATAAATTCAAAATAATTAGAATGTTAATACCGTACCAATTAAAAATAATTTTAATAAAAAGCATCAACCTTGTAAAAAGCTTTGTACTCTTTGTGTTTCAAGGAACTATGCGCAAAGTACTTGTAAGTCCCTCTTAATAAAAAATTCAAATGATCAGGCATTTTCTGGAATGCATATTGTGCATACTTGTCAATACTGTGGCATATGCATTTAATCAAAATCAATTGTGGGGCATATTTTGAGAGGTGCGTATAAAATGAGTTCTTTGACCCACACATATTTGCAGCTCCATCCGTACCAATAGCATACATTTTTTTAGGGCTTAATCCAATTTTTTTTAAATGTTGGACTAAAGATTCAGCTAACACTTCTCCCGAGCATTGGGTCACTTCAATGATGCCCAAAAAATTTGTTATCATTTCACCCTGCGATTGACTAAAGTATCTGATACACAGCCCCATAAACTTCGTGACACATACATCCGTTGCTTTATCAGCTATAATAGCATAGGAACTCTCTCCTACATCCTCAGCAAGGTGAGATAAAAGAGCTGGCGCAAAAACAGCAGTAATGAGTTTCGAGCATTTTGTTCGGTGAATTCGTAACTATTCTAGTGGGCTTCCTTTTTCCAAAGTCCTCAAAAGCTCTCCTAAGTGGTCGACAGATTTTATGGATGCATGCATTGCTATGTATACAGCCAGGCGGATATCAATTGATTTTATTTCATTATTCACCGCAGTCTGTTTCATTACTCCTAGAAATTAAAAAATTGATTTGAAAGACTCTGAAGTTTAAAGAAATAAGGAAAATTAGATGAATACCGTGTTGTAGGAGTGTTGATGGCTGGGTAGATTGGCGAGCATTGGCTAGTGCTTTGTGTTTAATAGTTTTTGAATGATCAACAAGATCACCATGATGTGGTCTCAAGAAACATCTGCAAAACGAGCAATATGCCTCCTGTTGGCCATTTATAATTTCTTCTTCAGACGATTCTTTCAACCAGTCTATAAAATAAAGAACGTCGAAGAAAGGAACCAAGTGTAATGTGTAATTTGTAAAATAAGGTTAACAGCGTTGTTTACTTCTTTACCTTTTAACACAGGCTCTATAAGCCATTTCTTTTAGAATTTTCGCTTCGCAGCCATAATTACTCGCTTGGATTTAATTCAATTTAGATTTCGACAAACACTTGCTGGAGCAGGCACACAACTAGGTACTTTAATAATCGACAAGTGTCAACACTGTCAACGAGTTTTTAAGCTTTTTTAGATTGACCTAACTTGACACAGATGGCGTTTGATACTCATCGATTCGTATTGTACACTGGCTGGTGATTGATTCCTTACTCGCAAAATTTGAATTTTTTAATTATGTTACGAAATTCCACCATAACCTTAAAATGAACTTATATTGTTCTACTCATTAATGAATGGATTCATGGTTAAGATTACTATGAATTTACTTTGTAGTTACAGTTGTTGTATTTCGTAAAATAACGAAAGAATTAAAAATTGCGCATTTAACAAATCAATGTCCGGCCAGTGCTCATTTTTTTTATTCTATATATATTTGTTAAGTATCATTACCTACAGCTACACAATTTTAAATAATTAAGTGATCAGGTATTAATCATAGGGTTTAAAATCTTGGGCATAAAGTACAAATGAATTTCAAATTCCGTGCGGTTTCATAAGATTTTTTGCGGTTTCAGCAGCCTCTAGCGGCGGGGTGTACTTTCTATAATCTGGCAACCCTGCACCTGACCAATTCAGCATAGTTT
Organism: Copidosoma floridanum; assembly: GCF_036245765.1. Taxonomy (NCBI): domain Eukaryota; kingdom Metazoa; phylum Arthropoda; class Insecta; order Hymenoptera; family Encyrtidae; genus Copidosoma; species Copidosoma floridanum. The sequence continues at coordinate 11,844,139 of NW_028321888.1, forward strand.
TCCAATGGATCAAGAGGAACTTTACCACCAGAATAGCAGAGCTCTGGAGCTTCATCTTCATCTCTTCATTTTTTAGTGCCACAATGAGTGCAAATACAAACCATTCTACCAATTTGAATTGTTCGAAGATTCAAGTGATCAATGTCAGGATTGTAATAGAAAGCGGATCTGTCACTTGAATGGTTATTTATTCATTGTTGAAAAATTTTGCGAGCCCTAAAGAGGGCTGTGTTTTGCAAACTTTGTTAAGTTATAATATAAACTTTGGCAGTTGTTCAACGTTCAATGGCCCTGAAAAGGGTTAATGAGATTGATAAAGTAAGCTGAGCGCTAATCTTGGAGGAAAAGAAATTTCTGACTTATGTACTCCGAGTATAGGAAATCGTCGGTGGCGGGGGTTCCCAGACTAACAACGAACAGCTCTGCTTTTGATGTCTGCCAACAAAGGGCAGATCTTTGATGGGCTGAATGTTGCTGTAAGATATTAGTCTGAAATAGCAGTCTTAAAAAATAGATATTTTTTGGAAAAGTATTTCAACGTTTAATGGCCCTTTAAAGGACAGATGAGATTGATGGCAGTTAACTTAAGGTACAATTTATTAATGGACCTGAAAAGGGCTTGTGGTGATATTTATTTTTTTTTATCCCTAATAATGGAGAGCTGGTAGAGGATCGATGATCTGACGCACTGGATCAGGCGTTCGGTAAACGGCAAATATTTGCCGCTTAACTTTGCTTTGTCGATGGGGATCGCGGAGCACGGATATCTGGACCCAAGGTTCCTTGGTCCTTGTCCTCGGAGTCTCTGCAAATGGAGAACGTGCTGGAGGAAGGTATGTGGCTGGACGAAAAATATTTCGTTTTCGGGTCGTTCCCCGGATCACTAACTTTTGACTATTAGTCAGGGTAGTGGGCCTGAAGAATACCTTCTCTGGGAAGAATTTCTTGCGGCTAACTACTGATGAGGAGGCTGATAAAATTTCCAGTTGATGTGTTTGCTCAAGTTTCTCAGGATTGTTCCACCTGGCTTGCTCTTGTAGTAATAGGCGCTGTGGCAACACCAGGTCGAATGGAAGAAGGGCTTCCAAATCCTGTAGTGTTGGTAAAGCAGGTTGAGCTCTGGCCAGATATCTCCTGGTATTACGCCTGAGACATTAACGTTTCGAACACCTTTTTTTCCGTGGCACTTGGTTATTTTTGCGATCCGGGGTAAAAGCCGATTTATTTCGCTTGCCCATGACCAAAGCGTGTCAGAGGTAGCGGGAATGCCCAGCTTCATGACTAACAACTTCGTTCTTCGTGCACTCCAAAAAACGACTACCATAATCGACGTCTGGGTGGGGCAACTTATAACCACTCTTCACTATCATTGATTGCGGGTGGCTTTAATTTTACCTCGATGCTACCTAGTAGATCCTACTGAGCTAACGTAAAAAGCTAGCGTATTTTTGCAAAACTTTGAGCTTAGTCATTGCTATTTTTTTAAAAACTTTTTCAAGATAAAAACTATACTATAACCATCTCGGAAGTGTCAAGAAACGGTATGCAAAATTTCAGCAAAATCGGTTCAGTAGTTTTAACGGTTAGCGATTACAACGGTTTTAGTGACTTTGCTTTATATATTAGTATGACTACGGTCTTAAGAGATCTTGTTAAGAGGTCATCATTTTTTTTTCAACACCGTGGTAATATCGTCATTAGAACCAAGAAGCCAATTGTGCAAAATATGGAGTATCCCAAGAACATAATGTAGTTTAATGTATATTCCTATGATATGGATAGTAAACAAGCAGATACCATTAAAAAGATTAAGAATTTTTTTTTTTCAACACCATGTTATGTTGGTGCAACGAATTAGTTGTGTCTAAGCTGTCTCTTCATAACTCGGGACTTACGCTGTTTACGTCGGTGGGACGCGGAACTAGAAGATAGTTAAATTATGCTATGGGGTATTCAAAAAGAGGTTATGACTGTACTCGAGTGAAGAGAATCAAGTTATTATGACTCGAAGCGGTTGTTGTGCAGCATTCCGATCCACTTCCTTGCGGCGTGCCTTAAATTTGTCAATGCTACCTGGAGTGGCGTATTGAATACGTCCCGTTTACCATCTAGAAACTACTAGTATCGTCACGAGTAAAGGTATCGATCTAGAGTTCTCGTAAGGGGGCTGATTGTAGTTTGATTTATGACCGGTTTAGAATTCACCAACACTATCGAAATAGATGCAGGAAAACCTACCGGGGGAAAATCTTGAAAAGAAAATAGTCAAAAATCTAATTGGATAGAACTGCTCTTGTTCAGCCACTTAGAAATTATCACTATTCACTTTCAGCTTGCTCTCCTACATACGTCAAGAAAATAGAAGGTGATTCACTTACTCCTGCTCTACCTTTCTCATTTACATCTAAATTTTACAGAATTTCGTTGTAACTTAATATTAATATTAGGACAGAATATTATCAATATTTACTAAAGCTAAACCCTGTTCATTTATTCAATCGATCTTGTTCCAAAAACAGCGGTGGAAATTGCTAAACATTTCAATTTAATGCTTGGGTGAATGAACGGTCGGTTCGTATCCATGTGGACATAGTGAGCGTGTGTGCCGTGCTTAAGGAAGTTAAATCCCTCGTTATAGTCTATGCAACGCTTTCTATGGTTTGGTATGTCGTCTGTCTTTGCCACTTTCCTGTGACAACATAATCTTTTGTAGTTCTTACTTTGGTTATTTATTAATTTTTTCTCTTCAAAAGACCCATGAAATGTTTAATAAAATAAAATACGATCATTAGATATTTTTTTATCATTAATAAAATTATTATTAAGAGTTCCAACAGCCCATGTAAAAATTAGCTAAACATAAATATTAATTACTCAGCTCCTAGGAACCCTTGTGCCTTCAAATTTTGACAGTGACATTTTCGTGACTTTATTGATGTGTAAATTATCTTTCATTGATCTTTCATTGTTAATTTTGTAACTGATATAACTCCCTTAAGGCATCTGTAACTAATACATAATTTGTGGTCTATGTGTAAAAGAATTGTAGATTCATATCTTTTACCGTAGTGGATGAGAAACTTAAAATAAGCTGTTTTAGTTCAAATTCTCATCAGTGTTGATGATGTCACGTACGATATCATAGCTACACGTACGTGCGCCCCCTCTTTTTGGGGCCTATATTACAGATGATTGTAGTGGAAGAGAGTGAAGCGATAATCAGATAGGATGCTGAAAGCGGCACTCTCTCTGGCTGGAACCAGCAAGGACGAAGGTCGTACACACGCGACGCGCTCTTCTCTCGTTTTTGCATAAATAAAAACGTTGATACTAGTTCCTCGACTATTTACTTCGTGCGCACCCCAAGACCATAGAATCCTATGCAACAATGATTTTATACTATGTTTATAGTTTTTTATTGACCAGATATTATATGCAGAGCTACATATGCGAAAAACGTTTTTTTGAATATAATGATTGCATATGTTAGTATTATCTTGTGATTTCATGTAAAATAAAGAATATTAATTTTTGTATTTTTTGAATACATTTATTTTTCTAAGGTGTACAAACATTTATCCTAATAATTTTAACGTGTGGCAGGGTTGAAATTCTATGTGTACACTAATTACTACTGCACTGAGAGAATATTTCAAAAGATGTTGCGTGAAAATACTAACACTACATGGCAGCTTCAACAAGTACACAATTTGTAGGTTATGTGCAGGGGAGTTGTAGATTCATATCTTACATTAAAGTGGATGAGAAACTTAAGATAAGCTGTTTTAGTTGAAATTACCATCAGTCTTTATGATTTTAAAGTACGTTTAAACATTTTTATTGACCAATAAGTAATAAGACAATATCGCAAAAGATGTTGGGATGAGATAGTGCTATAGCGATCGAAATATTAAAAAAAAACGAAATGTCATCCAGATTTTGATATACCGTAATGCCTTTGCCTTCAGCAGAAAATGCTAATTTTTTCTCTTAGAATGTTTGGCACAGACGATAAATACGCTTATAAAGTATTACACAGAGGATGTCGGCATTTACAACATAAATCGAAAGAAGAGGGCATTCAAGTTGTCGGTTAGTTAACTGAAGGCGATATTAGAGCTTTTAAAGTCATGCATCCTAAATAAGGACTTTTTTTACATAAATAAGGATTTGACTTGCGATATTCGTAAATTCAAAGCTCGTATTCGACCTAAAATCATGTATATGCAAGATACTGTATACATCGTTGCAAAATTGAAATTTGGTTTTAAAAAAAGTTTACCATAGGAGACTATATTGCCAACATCTCTCATTAAAAAATTTTAATTAATATAGCAACAACAGATGAACATGGTCTTACGTTAAATGGTATTCATTCGGTAGATGAAATGAATTTTCATTCTGTGTTAAGAATAACATAAGCCGTCACACAGTTCCTTGATAAGTACATTCCTGATTTACCTATCAAATTGAGGATTTATTACCTGTGGTATTGCGTTTTTTTTTTTTTAAGATTGTGTAGGGCATGGTTACTGAATCACGCCGATTATTTGACAGAGAATAATTTTATTACCCTAAATGGTTACATGCGTATTAAAATTAATGCACTCTGTGTGTACAGCATGGTTTTAAGTTATATTGATAACAATTCTTTTGAATAATTTTTTTCATACATGTATGGATCACAGCTATTTCAAAGCTTTTACCGACTTTTAAGATCGATTTCAACACTTTTATAACCATGGTTAACTGTGACTTGTTTGAGTCGATGAGTAGAATTTGAAAAATCGAACGTCTGTGCCAGACGGTCAATAATAATGAAGTTAAGGATTCAATATTATTTTCTCGCAAATAACAATTTCGATCATTTAGTATGTAAGAATATTAGAATTAACTCTAATTTATCGATGGGTAAGTATTGAATGCCAGTAATTGAATTTATCGACATTTCCCATCCAATACGAGATTGCCAAGGTATTTTTTGCGTATTCGCGGAACTATTAACCTACGCCATCTAGGATCGTAATCCTCCAAAACATTTGTTTTTTGCTTCTACATTTATAAAATTAGTATGAAGCTTTACACATTCATTATTTCTTTATTTATTTTTTTTCTTTTTTCTAAGGGTGTCATTATTTATTTCTAGCATTTTTTTTATGAGAGAGAATAAGCCATTGTAGAATTTATAACTTAACCAAGAATTTTCACTTGTTGATGTCAAAAACTAAAAAAAAAAAAAAAAAATAGAAAAGAATGTTTGAGCAATTAGATATGTTAGGAAAATAACAAGATTATCTTATCTTTTACTACAACTGATATGCTGTTGTACATTGTTGCCACACCCGTGATTTCATTTTCATTTCTGTCGTATGCAATTGCTTTTATGCTGTACGACGTACGTTATTCACATGTGTACTCTATATATGAAGAATAAACTAACTTCAGCACCCTTCTGATAATTTTTTAATCTCGTGTAGCTTAAACTCAGAAGTTATTTTTGCTGTAATCTTTTTTATATTACATAATCTTTATTTTAAAATTAAAAAAAAAAATTGTCGAAGCGATAAAGTAAGAGGATACTTTTTTCGCATTATAGCAGAGGTCACTTTTTAATCAGAAAATGCAAATCACTATTTTAAAACAAAAGAGTCTCTAGTTAATACATACGATCACAAATAGTTTTATACGTAAAAACTAAATGTAAAATGACCAACATGTCATCGATGCAACACAGCATATTAGTATAAAAAAGGGTATGCTGTACTCTACGTTTAAAAAAGTAGATAAGTATTTTGTATTTAATAACAATCGTTAACACAGCTTTTAGAAGTCAGTATATTTAAATATACGTAAAATGTTGTGTGTAAACTAGTAACACAGAAAAAAATTGTATGCATTTCTCAAAACTGGTCAAAAAATACTTGTCTTAACGAGCTTTCCTGGAGACTAATATCTAGTTTTAATAAACAAACTTCAAGAATGACTAATACATACAACTGGAATAATAGTAATTGTAATGCAAAATATTCTTTCAATAATACGTATTATTTTAATATACGACAAGGCTTTATATTTTTTGCTTTTACTTCTGTATATCAAGAATATTTCCATCGATATTTCAGACAAATTTAAAATACAGATGATTACACTTTAATACAGTAAACATCTATTTTTTTTTTTTTTTTTTTTTTTTTTTTTTGTTTGATGGAGCGGGGAGGGGAAAATCTTCATAGACACCCCAGCTAATCCGGTGGTAGTGTCGGATTCACCCGGTGTGCCTACCGACTAAAAACTAACCTCCCCGCATGGGACAGGTCCGTGAGGACCACTCCCCTAGAAGACAAAAGGGCATAAGAGGAGAAAGAAAAAGGAAATAACGGTGAATTTCGGAGGCCGACTCGCTCTCGAAGAGATAAGAGGAGGGGGCACTTACGCATCTGGGCGAAGCTCGAGTCTTGGCTTGCGCCGGAATAGAGTTAGAGAAGCTTGAATTTTGTGTTATTGTACGTGTGTGTGTGTGTGTGTGTGTAAATGTGTGAGTCCGCTGGGTATTGTGTATTTGGAAGCGTACTTGTGATTAGTGTGAGTGTTGTATAGGGTTGAGGCCGTAGAGGATACGGCGGATAGAAGGGTGCTCCTGAAGGGAGCGCACGAATTGAAGTCGCGTTCGTTTCGTCGAGATCATGGAGATGGAGATGATGCATCCGATGGAAGCAGGGGGGATTGAAGACCTAGAGTGTATTGAGGGTCTTCGGGGTTCTGTGCTAGGGCGCAGGGACGTCTTATAAGGTCGAAGCGACCGGGTTGGAGGTTCGCGAGTGCGGCGATGGTGGGGTTTGGGTGGTCCGTAATGGAGGCGCGGATTTTAGACGCAAGGACGGGGGCTGCTTGTATTGGAGGGACGATGTTAAACTCCTTGATAATCTGAGTATTCCTGATGTACCACGGAATACCCAGGACCGACCTCAGTATCTTCATGAAAGGGCCCTGGATGCCCTGTAGTCGGTTTCCCTTTGCAGCGCCCCACGTTGGTATCGCGTAGGTGCTAATGCTTTTGATGATGGCGTTGAAGGTGCGCAGCTTGGTCTTCTGGGAGACGGCTTTGTTGTTGAAGAAGGGCTTTAGTTGCACGAAGGCTCCATATGCCTTTCCGCGGGTGCTGTTGATGTGCCGAACGTACGTGAGTCGACGGTCTAGCGTTACGCCAAGGTACTTGGCGGAGTAGCTCCAGTCGATATCTACTCCGTTGACCCTTATCTTCTGCAATTTCTTCCTGGGATTTTTCCAGGAGACGAGCATGGCTATAGTCTTTGCCTCATTGACGACCAGTTTCCAAAGACTATACCAGTTGAGTAGAGTGATGATGTGCTCGTTTAGAAGGGTGGTGCACCGAGAGTGTTGTTTTGACGTACAGCTGACCGCGACGTCGTCTGCGTAGACGTACGTGTTGATGTTTTCGCGCTGGGGCAGGTCGTGGCAGAAAATGTTGAAAAGGGTGGGTGAGAGTTTGGAGCCTTGGGGGACTCCGGAGGTAATTGGGCGGGGGTTGGAGAGGGAGTCGCCTACTTTAACGCGGATAAATCTGTCCGAGAGGTAAGATTTGACAGTGCCTATAAGGTAGTGTGGAAAACCTAACTGTATAAGCTTGTACAGGAGGCCCTCGTGCCAAACTCTGTCGAAGGCCTGCTGTACATCTAGAAAAGCTATCGCGGAGAAGTTTTTGTGGATGAGGCTATCGGAGAGGTCTTCGGTGACTCTCAGAAGCTGGTGAACTGCCGAGTGTCTGGCTCTAAAGCCGTACTGCACGTCTGGAAGGATGTTATTTTCCGTGGCGTGCTTGTTTAGGCGGGTGAGAATGACGCTTTCAGTGATTTTACTGGGCGATGAGAGTAGGCTAATGGGTCTGTGGCTCGCGGGGTTGCTGAGGGGTTTTCCCGGCTTCGGGAGGCAGATGACTGTAGCCACCTTCCACGCAATTGGGAAATAACGAAGGCGCATCACGGCGTTGGTGATGTTGCAGATCGCCGTGATGAATTTTTGAGGGAGGATTTTCAGGACGCTATTGGAGATACCGTCACTGCCAGGGGCTTTTCGAGTTTTTAGGGATCGGATGATGCCTCTGATTTCGAAGGGTGTGCAGTGTTCGAAATCTGGATTGTCAAGGACCTGTTGCTGCACCGTGTGGGTGATCCTCGCGTGTTCCTGCGCTAGTTCTTCAGCGCTGAAGTTGGGGGAGCATTGATTTTGCAGCGAATCTGCAAAGATCTCTGCTTTGTCCGAATCTAGCGAGTAGAGTTTGTTCCCTTGTTGAAGGGGGGGGGAGGGAAGGCCGTTTGTTACGGAGTTTTTTAACGACCTTCCAAGCATTTCTTGGGTGGGACTCTGCCTCGGCTATGAATTTGTTAAATTCCTTGTTTCGGAATTCGAAGACTTTGGATTTGACTTCCCTTTCAAGGGAGTTAAGGTGAACTTTAAGTTCGGGGGTTCTCCTTTTTTGCCAGAGTTTTTGGACTCTTTTCTTCTCCTTGATGAGGCGCAGGAGGTCGCGGGGGAGTTTGAGTGTATGTTGGGGAGCTGTGGTTGTTGTGGTGGCTTCGTGTGTGCATTTGTTGAGTTCGTCAGTGAATTCGTCTACTGCTATGTCGAGTTCCGTTTGGGACCTGATGGGACGACATTTAAATGGGGAGGATTCGAGGTTATACGCAAGGTGGACCCAGTCTATGCGGCTGGTGGTGACGGGTATGGTGAGAAGGGATCTTGGGATCTCTAGGTAGACTGGGTTATGGTTGCAAGGGAGGTCTGGAGATGTTCGTGGTTCCGTAGGGATGGTCAAGTTTTTCGTCAGGAATATGTCTAAGATGTCTGGGTCTTGGTCTGGGGAGCTGGGGTAGTGAGTCGGTTCACTCGGAACCTCAATGTTGATGTTGAGGTTGCGCAAGTGTTTGAGGAGGGAACGACCCTTAGGATTTTCGTGTTTGCATCCCCACGATTTGTGCTTGGCGTTTAGATCACAAGCAACTATCGTAGGAATGTTGGAGTCAAACAGCGGGATTATGCATTGGAGGTTTGGATCATCCGTTGGAGGAGAATAGAGGGAGATGATCCTGATGGAGGCAGATGAGGTGGTGTGTACTTCAATGCCAACTGCTTCGCAGTTGGCAGCGTCCGTACTTATGACTCGATGGCGGATGCCCTTGCGTACAAGGATAGCCACTCCGCCATGGGATTTTTCGCGTCTGTCACGTCTGTGTACCGTGTAGTTTGGTATGTAAAGTGTTTTTGTGTTGTCTAGGTGAGTTTCAGTGACGCATGCAATGTCGATGTCTTTTGTCTGGAGTATGTGTGTGAGTTCAGTCGTTTTGTGTGTGATGCTGTTCGCGTTCCAGTTGAGTAGCGTAAAGTCTCTGTCTAGCGTGCTGCTGTTCTGTTGCCCTCGAGACCGGACACTCTTTGGTCGAGGCGAGTCAGTAGGGTCATTATTGAGTGGAGGATTGTCTCGGTGGTCGGGGGTGTGTTGAACAGGGGAGTCGGGGGAGGGGCTCCTGTTCGATGTTGTTGAGAGGATGCCACATTCGCGTATGACATCCCCGGGCGAGTGATGTTCGAGCCTTGGGCTGTTGTCCGAGGGGCGGCTCTCCCAAAAGGGGGAGGAGGGGCAGTACTTTTCTTAGGGGCATGAGCTCCTTTTTGGGGGATTTTTGGACAACCCCGGTAGAAGGCGCGGTGCTCGCCATTGCAATTTGCACAGCGAGGAGTGACTTGGTCCTTGTCCTTTTTTGGACACGTTGCGGTGGCGTGGTTTAAGCTGCAGAAACCACAAACGAAGGCCGCACGGCAGTAGGCCGCCGTGTGATTGAATTTTTGGCAGCGACGGCACTGGGGAATGTCGTTTGACTTGCGCTTCTGTTCTACTCTAACAGAAGTGCCCCCGAGAGACCTGATGTTGTAGATGTCGTGGGATCTGACATCTGACGCATCTAGGTACACAGTGACTAATGACCAGGTTCGGTCACCTTTGGTCATGCGATAGACACGACGGGCGGAAGGTACTTTTTCCTGGATCATCTCCAGGATTTCTGCATCCGTGTAGCCAATGTTGACTCCACGGATGACGACTATCATTTCACGGTCCTCGTGAAGCTGATGGGTGGTAAATTCGACCTTTTTCTCCTCAAGGTCGTGGACGATACGTCGAAAGCCATCGACATTGTCGGGGTACACGCGTGTACCTTCGGAGGTCGTAATGACGTGGCGAACAGGGATATTCTCCGCGATGAGGGCTTTATTAATCTTGGGCCATAATTTTTGGTCCAAGATTGTGATCGGTGGGGGTGCCTTCTTTTTGGGCGCGCTGCTGACTGCCTCCGCGTCATGTTGAGTTTGGTCCTCGAGATGACCATCGAAAGTGTTTTTCCCTTTCAGGAAAGAGCTGAGTGGTGACACTTGCGTTGGGGATTTTTCGACCTCCATGTCGAAGAAGTTGGCTGCGGAGTTTCCCGTATCGGGATCGCGCGTGCGACGTTTTTTCTGGGGTGGCTTTACACTTGGGGAATTCGCTGGGGTGTTTACCGTTTTCGGTAGCGCGGGGAATTGCTCAACTTCCTCAGTGGAAGAGTTTTTGAGATTAAGGGGGTCACTGTTTCCTGGGGACGGAATTATAAGGTTCGGGCCTTCTGTGAGCGGGATTTTAGCTATGTGGGGGGATTTCGCGAGGAGTGCTGCGATGGTCGCATCTTTCTCCTCGTTGGAGGCTTGTAAAGAATTTATCAGCTGGATGGAATTTTCCAGCTGAAATGAGTACTCACTCGCTATTTTCTCCAAGTACTCGATCCTCTGTTTTTGTTTCTCGAGTTCCTTGGCGATTGCAGGGGGCACAGCTGTGTCCCAGGAGAGCGGGCTGCGTTCCCGCTGAGAGTTGTGTCGGTTGACACGGAGGTCTCGGCTCTTCAGCTCGAGGGATCGCTGGTCCATTGGCCGGCTGACTGACATGTCAGACACTGCGGGGAACTGTGCACTATTGTCACTTGCATTGGCACTTGTACGATCACTTGCACTACTTTGCGCGGACATCTCGGAAGATGATGAGTCTGTTTCCTCTAACAGCGCGTCGAAGGAATTAGTCACACTGACTTGAAACTGTGGATTATCCACAGTGCTCATTTTTTGGCTGTGCCCTAGTGAAGGGCTAGCCAATTCGGCCACCCCTGAGGGCGGCGTGTACGCGGGTGTATAATTTAGCGGAAACACAGTCGCGCGGCGCGACTAAATCGCGTTTACGGAAAGAGTAAGAGGTAGCCCTGAAAAGGGCCGTTTAGAGAGAACTCAAGTCTGAGTAAGAGCGATGCGTAACGGGCGTGCGCAGAAAGCGTGCGTTCGGTACGAGTGCTCGAGCGAGACTGACAGTAAACATCTACAAACGTCGAATATTCAGTTAGATAGTTACTTTGGAAATAGCTTTTTCCGCACAGTATGTTAGATTTACACCATAAAAAATAAAAAAATCAACCAAAATATTCTGCAACTAATGGCATGCATTTTAAGTTTTGTAGATTATTTTATTTAAGTCTCGAAATTTGATTTTATACACATTATTTTAGCAAGGCAAAAATCATACATTTCACGCTGGCTGCCATACTTGCTTAATAAGTGCTCAAAAGCACAACTACTCGTTCATTGATTTTATTTTATTCCGCACATAACATTATATTTAAATATAAGCTGTAAACAAAAGTACATTGACTGGAGTGCCTCATGGTCTAATTTTCTTCCGAATCTAGCAGTTGCCTGTTTTAGTATACGCATAACCTTCATGAATTTTTTTAGTATGTTTACATGTCATTTTTAAAAGAATTATATAACCGAATATTATGTGATTAACATAGGTTGTCATGAGATACGTATATAACTTTAATTATGTTGTAAACATGGAATAAAATTTTTGAAAGTTTTAAACAATGACAAGTTGGATGTCAGGAAAATATTGAGTTTGTTAGGTCCAAAAGGGAGACGCACGGTTAAGCAGGCCAAGCTGTGATGGCAGGGGGACTGTTTTATCCACGACCCTCTGAAAGATATTCCTAAATTCGTTGTTCAGAGATAAGAAAAAATATTATGCGTATAAATTATTACATTTTACTATTTATTTTTTTAACTTTTTCAATCTGTCAGTCAATTTTGAGTTGTCTCGACTAATTAGAAAGCTGAAAAAATTAATAATTTTAAAAAATGGGTTGCTAATAAGGGTAAGGGGTATTGCGAGGGTATTCCACAAGTTAACTTGCATGACTTTTCAACTAAGTGTTGCAGAGTTTTAAAGCAAAGTTAGCCGTGAGGTTACACTAGGGCGGCAGAGCTACAGACGGCAAGTTATACACAAAGTGTAACTTTCAACAAAGCCAGTATACCTACTAGAATAGTTAAACAGCACCAGCTTGCTATTTCTTTCATTTTGCCACTTTAGACTTTCTTCTATCCAGGGGAGATAAAACGGTATTTTCTTAGGGGACGAAATTAAAAAAAAAGTAATGTGTTATGAATCTCCTTTGACATTCCATCAATTTTTTTTTTTTTTTTACTATTTTGACTGTAGGGATTAAAAAATAAAACTTGGTGATGCAAAAATTGTATATTTTCTTTATTTTTATAAGATCTGTAATTCGATTGAACTACGAATACGCAACCAGTATGTTAGCTACAAAGGTTATATTAAAAATACTCATATCTTTAATGGAGTCTCTGTCTTTTATAATAACTTTTTGTGTGACTTACATTTTCACAAGATAAAATATACTTTCTGTTGTATGCAAGTATCTTAAATTCGTACTGTAGAATGGGTTTTAGTAAAAAAAGTATATCAAGCATGAAACTTTCTGATCTCTATTAAGTTTATATTTAGTTTATATGATTTACAAGCTAATTTTTAAACCTCTTATTTCCTCCTACATGCTCAAGTGAGCGCTTTAAAAGTCCTAAAAAAGCTCATATACACGCATATACGATATGGGACATTCTACGTCAACGCGAACGCTCAAAAAATAGACTTTTCTTTTATCTAGCGCAATCGATAGTACTCATCGAGAAAACAATCCCCTAATTTTTTCAGATTTTTTGACCCACCTTATGACCATCAGTGACGGTCACAAAATCGGAATTTTTCTCTCTAGACCGAAAATCATTATTTTTTTTCTGGAAAATTAAAAATAAATGTACAATATAGGGGTGGTTTTCAATGTATTATTTCGCGTAGATTAAGATAAAAATATTTAAAAAATGTTTGGGGGTGGTTTACACCCCTAAATTGCCATTTTCAAGTTTAAAATCGAAACTTCGAAAAGTATGCCATGATTATTATTATTTTAAATTTTTTGTTTTTTAAATTTTTTAATCCCCTGTCAACTCATCAAAGTCGCATAATGGGTGTCACCCGTTAACTTGCCCAAAACAAAGGTTGAGGGCAAAACTCCATGAATTTACCATTATATCTTGTTGCATAACACAAAAATAATCAAGTTTGGTATGTATTCCTACGTTTTCGAGGTTGCTGATTGCGAATGAAGGGTTGAATTTTCAAAAAACAAAATGGCGGATCTAATATGGCGGCCAATTTTTGTAAAATTCAAAAATTTTTAAATTCTAAAAATACTACTGTAATCTACATCAAATTCCACGTAAAAAATGTATTCTGCATATTTTTTATTAAAGTCGCCATTACAGAGAAAAAAATTTATTCAATTTTCTTTAATAATAGTTAATGTATTCATGATATACGATTTTGGTAATTTGTTCATGATAAGTTAGGATTCATTTTTATAACTGATTGTTAACTTTGTCATTTTTGACACTGATTGCAAATTTAAAGTTTAATTTTTAAACAAAAAAATAGCAGACTCTACATTGAAGCCATCTGTATTCCAAAATTTATTCAATATAATGCGGGTTTGTTTCGAAAATATATTTGTTGTATGTGTGCAAGAATAATAAATGAGGAATGGTTAAATAAAAGATTGAAGATGTTCATTTTTTGTTTTATTCTTTTATTTCCAATTTACTAGTAATTAAAGATTTTTTTATTGTAGATTTGAACAAAAAAAAACTTAAGTGACATCTTATAAGAAAAATTTGATCCATACTTTTATTTTAAATCACAGATAAAAAATGGTAATCCTTGAACCAAAAAACAAATTTTACAAAATTACAAAATTACAAAATCTTTATAAAGGCCTGACTCAGAGTGTGTTTTTGCTCGCACGTTACCATTTTCTAAAACAATAAGACAGTGCTTTTTCTGAAGAGATTTAATCCTACAGTTATTTAAAAATCTTTTGTTAAGTTTTTTTTTTATTTTATCGTAAACTTTTGAGTCTAAGTATTCAAAACAAATATTTGGCAATCTGTTGTATTTTTTGTAAGAACACATGTATCTACTTTTTATGCTGAAATTGTTATATAAAGCCGTTATCTCACTGATCCACTCCTGCCTTATCAAGTGGTATTTCTAAATTCTCCAATTTCATTAAAGATTCAATCGACCGATAGTAATGTATATATTATAAAAATAAATTCTTATTAATTTTTTTTTCTCTGTAACGGCAACTTTAATAAAAAATATACAAAATACATTCTTCATGAAGATTTTGATGTAGATTACAGTAGTATTTTTAGAATTTGAAAATTTTTGAATTTTACAAAAATTGGCCACCATATTGGATTCGCCATATTGTTTTTTAAAAATTCAACCCTTCATTTGCAATCAGCGACCTCAAAAACGTAGGAATACATACCAAACTTAATTATTTTTGTGTTATGCAACAAGATATAATGGTAAATTCATGGAGTTTTGCCCTCAACCTTTGTTTTGGGCAAGTTAACGGGTGACGCCCATTATGCGACTTTGATGAGTTGAAAGGGGATTAAAAAAGTTAAAAAATGGAAAATTTAAAATAAAAATAATCATGGCATACTTTTTGAAATTTCGATTTTAAACTTGAAAATGGCAATTAAGGGGTGTAAACCACCCCCAAACATTTTTTAAATATTTTTATCTTAATTTACGCGAAAAAATACATTGAAAACCACCCCTATATTGTACATTTATTTTTAATTTTCCAGAGAAAAAATAATGATTTTCGGTCTAGAGAGAAAAATTCCGATTTTGTGACCGTCACTGATGGTCATGAGGTGGGTCTAAAAATCTGAAAAAATTAGGGGATTGTTTTCTCGATGAGTACTATCGATTGCGCTAGATAAAAAAAAAATCTATTTTTTGAGCGTTCGCGTTGACGTGGAATGTCCCATATGCGAGCAACCACGCACTAAGTGAATGTTGCAAGCACGCGTCCCAACACTACCACATGTGTAACTGCCAATAACACACAAGTCTCTAACTTTTAATTGCTATAAGTCACTTCGATTGTTAGTGAGTATTCGTAAACAGTTGCCTCAAAGAACGCCAAATATATGACAAAAATTTAGAGCTCTTTCGATGTAATCGGCGTACTCTCTTTTAGCGATGCCTTTTTATTTTTTATTTGCATGGGCAAATATCTATTAAATTAGGTACGATGGATGTAGAAACATACACGACTAAAAAAACTCCTTGTTAAGGTATACCTTGAGCCTTGCCAACAAAATCTTCGGAGTCAAAGTTATGTTGGCTTGCCGTAGTAAACATTCAAACATTTGAATTAATCATCATTACTTGCGGCCTTTTAGAAAATTGAGTCGTGCTTAATCTTCGAACTGCTGCTTATGGTATCCAAAACTTAACTTGGTTTGAGCCTTAAGTACATAAATATATACAGTCAAGGTTTATTTGACTAAAAATCAATGTTTATCAATCATGCATAAGGTATACCTTATAATTAGAATCTAATTTCCTACTGCAAGTTGCTCGATAATCGTAATACATTCAAGATTAGATTTATTGCATCAATAAAGTTTTGTACACTTCTCCTGTAAGTGTAAAAAAAAAGAAAAACAAAAAAATGGCGTCTGTTATTTCTGACAACTTGGTCACTCGTACAATACTTTTTACAATATTAAGCCACATTAACCAAGAACTATCCTGACTTATTTGAGAAAGCTAGAAATTCTCGTGGTAAAGATTAATACCGTTTCAGCCAATCATGAAATAGTTTAAGTAGAAAGTCGAAGCGAGCTGCCAAATTTAATGCTGAAATCATTAAAAAAAGAATTATCAAGTAACTTTGAAAATTTCAAGCATGTAGCATGGAAAGTGGCATTGAATATTTTGACTTGACAATATTATCTACTCTTTGCTTGTAGACGTAGAAGGATTTATTAAATTTATTTCTTATACGTAAATAAATTATTTGAAATTTGGAAAAATTAAAGCATCAAAAATTACTAAATACTGCAAGAATTGTACACCCTCTACTCGATGGAAACCACGGGGAGGTGGCAGATACTTTCATCAGGAAAGGATTAAGAGGACGATAGAACGAGGAATTATTAAAAATATATACTTGTTAGTGTTTATCTGTAAATGTTATTTTGTGTGTTGATCATAAACGATACGGTGGATGGGTAGGTGCTCCTAAGGTGTGTGTACGAATATTGCTTGGACGAATCATAACGAAGATACATCATAAAAACATAAAGTATGTAATAAATAAAAAATTATTGTAAGGAAAATATTATAATTATTTAAAAATTAGAATAATTTAAAATGATCTTTCATGGTACAAATCAACGTTTGTGTTGTAAATATTCCGCGTCGATGTTGTAACTTACTGCTAGTTACAAATTCTTAAGTTAATGTAATGTGTGGTATCTTAGATAAGAGTTTCAGTTTCTTAATTTGATAATATTTAGCATAACGAATGCCGGAAAACATTATCGTATGTGATATTCGAGTTAATTGTTTGTACATTATTGATACTATAACTCTATTGAGCAGCATAAAAAAATCTACCGTAAATTAGTATGAAACTGCTAAAAGGTCAAATTTTCAAATTTTGAGATTAAATAGAAAAAAAATTTTCCAACGATTATTAATTGTTTGATAACTAGGTGTTTTTGATTTGACCTTAATCTCCAAACACAGAAAAATAAATGTCTTGAAAAGTATTTAACGTTTCTTATTCTTGTTAGTTTATTTTGTGAAACTGTTTGGACAAAATTTAAAGTTGCAAAATTTTTTGTGTAACATAGTTCTAAAAAATTTTCAAAAAGCTGATTATAAATATCACCAGTGCAAGGTACAAGTATTTTGGTAGTGCATACTGTAATATTACACTGTAATATTATGAAAACACGATGGTGTACATAACTACGGTAAAACAAGTAAAAAAAAAGTCATACAATCAAATAATCATCTGATCATCGTGGGATAAAAAAAATCAGTAGTCGCTTTGCACGCGCGATAAAATGATTGCATTCTATCGGAAAAAACACTCGTGACGTAATCGTTGTTGTTTTTAGCTGGAAATAATGTACCGGGATACAGAGCTGGAGAACCTTCTGGTGGACAAGGATGGCCACATTGTCCTCACAGATTTCGGCCTCAGCAAAGAATTGCGGCCACACAAGCGCACTAGGTATAAGTTAGGACTTACTTCTTTTGTGGCAACCTTGAATATATGGCGCCCGAAATAATCAAAGGACAAGATGGTCATAACTATGTAAGTAGTACTCTTAAGTACCTGTATCATTGTATCTAAGAGCCTATTGTATTTATGCATATGTATATATATATATCTCTCTTCCTATATTATATAGTTATCTCGGTGGGGCATTCCACACAACCCCCCCCTACAGCCCCCCATTAACCCCCTACCGCCCCCTTCCCACAAAATAAGGTAAAAACCTGTCATTTTTTCCCTTATTTTGACATATCGCAGTTTTTTCCGATACCCCCCACAGCCCCCCCGCGCATTTTTTCGTGACCCCCCACCGCCCCCCCACCGTCTGCCACACTTATTTTGGAGACCGTGGATCACATCGTATGGTAAAATTATACCGTGTATTGTCTGTGGAAAAAAATTTAATAGACAAACACATTTACGACGACACAAAATGATTTATCAGTCTGATGATAATATAGTATGTTCAGAATGGGGCAAAAAGTTTTCAAGAGAAGATTTATTATTAAGACATTGCAGAAGCATTCACAAAACTGTAAGTAAAAAGATGTTTAACATCATTAATTAACATGAATAGAATATTGGATTTTAGTAAAAGGTTTACGTATTTTTTTATTTTAGACAATAGATTAAATTTTTCAAGATAATTTGACGTATCTTTGATGTATTTCTATACAGGAATCACAAATTGAGGCTAAAACAAAATTTGACGTGGTGATGTAATATTCCAACAATTACTTTACTGCATAACGGAAAAAGTTAAAAATAAATGACAATAAAATTATAAATACAAAAATTACAATACATACATACAAGTTTGTTTAAGCTTTGCATCATAAAACAACTATGATTTTGAACTATAATCGTGCAATAAAAAAATAACATTAAATTATTATCGCTTACATTATAAACTTTACTATTGTAATATCACAACATCTCACTATAATAGTAATTATATATTATCAGTGATGTTCACTCTACAAAAAAACTAAATAATATTATAAGACTAAGACTGATGTGTTGAATAAAGTATTACTTCCCTCTATGGCTTCAAAACGTTTTGATAATCGGGTTCCAAGACAAAGCTGTTAGTGGAAACTTCTTTTTTTCCAAACCTTAAAGTTAAGAAATTTTGAGGTACAGATTTTAATTAGAAGTTCATACGTAACAAAGTTTTTATTGACAATGTTTACTTATCTTTAGTCTTAGGTAGATCTCTATATACCTCTTAAGTCTAATTGTTTCGTTCGACGATATACTGTCGGTCGGCCCCCCCTCTAAGACAGTATTACAGTGGATTAAGAAAGATTCGCGAGATTATAAGATGTACGTAGCTAATCATCTTAATGAAATAAACGAGAATTCAAACGTGAAAGAGTGGCGGTGGGTTCCTACAAAGGAAAATCCAGCAGATGACGGTACTCGAATAGCACCTGGCGCGTTAGACTCTAACAGTCGTTGGTTTATTGGACCAGCATTTTTACACAGGGATGAAAGCCTTTGGCCAAAAGAAAATTTTGGGCAAAAATATAATATGCAGGACAATTGCGAACTTAAAAAGGATTCGTTTAATACTTTTACTCTTTCGATCGAAAATGAGTTAATTGTTTTTTCGCGTTTTTCAAGTTGGAAACGTTTAATTTCCGCTTTATCACGAGTCTTAGAAGCCGCAGAAAATTGGAAAAGAAAAAGTCACTCAGCTTTAGAACGGAATAAACAATGGCATAATAATTTTTTGATAGCTATAGAGCTAAAGAAAAAAGCTGAAGAAATTTGTTTTAAAAATAGTCAACTAATGTCATTTAACAAAGAAATACATGCGTTAAAAAATTCAATGTCATTACCACGAAATAGTAAAATTATAATTTTAACACCTTTTTTAGACAAAAATGATTTGTTAAGATCTGAAGGTCGGATACAAAAGTTTGCATCAGACGGTGTAGTTAAAAATCCTGTTATTCTTTGTGCAAAAGATCCGATCGTAAAATTATTAATTAAGGAATACCATGAAAAATATTATCATGCTAATCATCAAACGGTTTTTAACGAACTACGACAGAATTATTGGATTGTGGGTTTGCGTCAAGGTCTTAAAAACTTATCGAGTACGTGTATAATTTGTAAAATTCGGAAAGGTCAACCAGCACAACCTAAAATGGCTGCTCTACCCCCAGAACGTTTAGCTTACCGTTGTCGTCCATTCACTCATTGCGGACTTGATTATTTTGGGCCTATTCAGGTTAAAATAGGGAGGAGGCGCGAAAAACGTTGGGGAGTTTTACTGACCTGTATGACTACACGTGCCATTCATATTGAGCTTGCATCTAATTAAAGTACAGATTCCGCGATATTGGCTCGGAGACGTTTTACCGCCCGAAGGGGAACTCCTGAAACAATATATTCTGATAACGGTACGAATTTCAGGGGAATGAGTATCGCGAAAGCTTGGGTAATTATATGACTAATCGAAATATTGAGTGGAAGTTTAATCCGCCATCCGCACCTCATATGGGAGGTGCATGGGAACGTCTCATTCGATCGGTTAAAGTTGCCCTGACTGCTGTTTTAAAAGAACATGCTCCAAAAGAGGAAACGCTCGCGACAATTCTTGCAGAAATAGAGCATTCTGTTAATTCTCAGCCTCTTACACATGTCTCTTCTGATTCCCGAGATATTAAAGCCCTAACGCCTAACCATTTTTTATTGGGAGCGTCTTCAGGGCAGATAAGAATAAGTCGGTGCGATTTACAAAACGTTTGTACGAGAAAATAGTGGAAAATTTCTCAAAGCTTTGCTGACGCTTTTTGGAAAAGATGGTTGCGTGAATATCTTCCTACTTTAATTCCACGACAAAAGTGGCAAAAAAGTGAGGCACCTCTCCAAGAGGGTGATCTAGTAATAATTTTAGATGATAAGGTTGAAAGAAATTATTGGAGAAAGGGTATAGTTACCAAAGTTTTTGCGAATCGTGACGACGGTCAAGTACGTAGCGCTGAAGTTCGAATTGCGAACGGAACATTAACAAGACCAGCGAGAAAACTTGTCAAGTATGCTTGAGTACAAAATAAAGTTTTTGTATGAGTGGGAGAAATGTAAAGAATGTAAGAATGAAAGAGAAGGAGAGAGTAGCTCGTTTTTTAAATACTATATGTTATCGATTGTTTGCATAACTGCGCCCGTGAATCGTAAAGTTGACGATTCGAAAAGCCGCGTGCACGGCTTTCGTTTGGAATGTCCGGGGCCACATTTTTCCTGTTCAAAAATGAAAGGAGCACCGGGGCAAGGGGGGTAATGTCTCTCTTGCGGACGGGAGGCTATGGTGGCAATTGTTTTATGCAGCGAATAACTTGGTAACCAGAGAAATCAACAAAGTGACTGTGTTGTCAAGCAGGAGCAACTCTCTCTTCACTTCTTTCTGAAGACTCGAACCTCTCACACCGTTTCTATTTTCCTCCGTTATACCGTTCACTTTTGTTCAATAAATATCAAAGATATAATACCAGTTATACGTCCTTATTTTAGAAATAAGTTTTTATATTTTTTGGCGCTCGACGATTCGCGGGCGCATTTATGCAAACAATCGATAACATATTGGCGTCGAACCTACCGTGTGTGACGTCATCAGTAATGACGTCACTACCGACTCGTTGTAGGGAAAATACGTTAGCAGCATAGGGGCGGAGTAAGGTTTTATTTATTTTTTCGACAACAAAGGTAAGAATCAATGTGATTTTTATTGTGATTTGTAAAGTGATGAAAATCCCTTAACATAAAATTTTGAAAGTTTAATAATTATAGTGACAAGAGTAATATCTATGTAAAAGTCCCTCATAACCTCTCCCAATATTTGTTTGTATTTCCAGTAACGTGCAAAGTCCATCAATTATCAATGCATCTGCCTATGTCTGCAATTTGTCAATTTGGAAAGTGCACCATTTCCAGTCGGAATTATGTTGAAGGAGAAAAGTTGCTGAACGCTAATCATATTTTAAAGTGCGGGAAAATGTCAGAGATGGGAAATGTCATTCGCATTACAGCTTATTGCCTTCAAACGACTGATATAAATGGAAAACCACATGAAATCAGAGGAGAAATATTGTTAGATGGCAGTATAAAATCTTTTTTGTGTTCCTGCAAGGCTGGATTAAGTCAAAAATGCAAATACGTGCTGGCTGTTTTGCTATACTGCTGCAGGTAAAATTCAATTAATTTTTTTTTGTCATTTCAATGAATAATAATTTCCTAATTGAATTTTAGAAATGATATTGATGGACTTGAACAACTATCGTGTACTGATGTAAAGTGTGCCTGGCAAAAACCCCAAAAGAGAACTCTGGAGCAGTACAAAGCAACGAGGGTGAAGGATCATGAGTGTTACTCGTCATCGCACAGGGGTTGCGATACTTCAGATTTATCTGCAGACCAGCGTCAACGAATCATGGAGATTTTGGCTACTATTCATAAAATAATAATTCAATTAGGAAATTATTATTCATTGAAATGACAAAAAAAAATTAATTGAATTTTACCTGCAGCAGTATAGCAAAACAGCCAGCACGTATTTGCATTTTTGACTTAATCCAGCCTTGCAGGAACACAAAAAAGATTTTATACTGCCATCTAACAATATTTCTCCTCTGATTTCATGTGGTTTTCCATTTATATCAGTCGTTTGAAGGCAATAAGCTGTAATGCGAATGACATTTCCCATCTCTGACATTTTCCCGCACTTTAAAATATGATTAGCGTTCAGCAACTTTTCTCCTTCAACATAATTCTGACTGGAAATGGTGCACTTTCCAAATTGACAAATTGCAGACATAGGCAGATGCATTGATAATTGATGGACTTTGCACGTTACTGGAAATACAAACAAATATTGGGAGAGGTTATGAGGGACTTTTACATAGATATTACTCTTGTCACTATAATTATTAAACTTTCAAAATTTTATGTTAAGGGATTTTCATCACTTTACAAATCACAATAAAAATCACATTGATTCTTACCTTTGTTGTCGAGAAAATAAATAAAACCTTACTCCGCCCCTATGCTGCTAACGTATTTTCCCTACAACGAGTCGGTAGTGACGTCATTACTGATGACGTCACACACGGTAGGTTCGACGCCAATAGTATTTCAAAAACGAGCTACTCTCTCCTTCTCTTTCATTCTTACATTCTTTACAACGTATAATGACATCTTGTCAAAACGATAATCGAGTAAAAGATTAGATAAACAATGAATTCTAAAATACAAAGACTGTGAGATTTAACTTTTTATTTGGTATGTCGTATACTCAATACGCATAAGATGCAAATTTTAACGGCACATAATAACGAATATAAAAACGAAACCGAGAAAAATTATTAGCAAATCGACGAATTAAATTTTGAGTTATAGCAAATAAAAGGTACAACTTCCGACTTTGATTTTCAGCTAAATAGTTAGGATAGTCCTAATTTAATAAATAGTTAAATCTGTATGGTTGTGAGTAAGGTTTTTATTGTTTATTGGACTTGTTACAAATAATCTTTCAATTAGTAATTTTACACAAGTACTGTGGACTATTCATCTTTCAAGAACAGCCATGAGCAATTTTCTATATAAATCTATAAAAATATTAGTTTTTTTGCGTAAGTACAATATCAATAAAAAGTAACTGATTTATCTACTCTAAAAATAAATTCTTTTTTTTTTCTTTTCTATTTATGTACATTATAAATGCTTGTTTTGCCAGAAAGAAGCCCGTCACCTACAGTAATAGTAAAATAAACACAATGTCCTATTTAGCAAGTATTTTTAAAGTTACTATAAGTTTGTAAATATTAATCATAGGCGATAACCTTTGTCAATCGATCTATTTCCTTCTCTGTTTGGAAATATCGTATACTGGAACATGTTCCGTGACCCCATCATTAAATACAAATACGAAAGAAATAGATTTTAATAAAATTTTAATAAACTGTTTTCGAAGATTAAATATGTTTTGATTTTAATAAATTTCTGAAAAGATTGCCTGAAAAGCCGAAATGGGCATTACCCTTTATTTATAATTGAGTCATTAAGTAAAGTACTCGATAAAGTTGGTCTTAGTTATAATTTATAAAATTTTTAAATTATTTTTCTAGTCATTTGTCCACTTAACGATGGTATTAATTGTAAGAGCCACAAATTTTACAGTGGATTGTTTATTTCCTTTTTTTTTGTTCATTTTTTTTTTTAGTTATTTTATTTTAAAATCTTTCTATTATTTTTCCACAAAATACAAAGGGGCTGTGTGACCATTGGTTTCAACCAATGATGATAATCTGCGAATCGCCCCCGCACGAAGCAATTATCGAGCCACCGAAAAACCGAGGTCTGCTGTACTGGCAAGTAGCAGCAACGCTATAGATTCTAGCTTTAGATCGTTTGCCTAGCAGGTCAAAGGTACCTTGCTTTTCAGACCTGTAGACTATACTTATACTTTTACTACTGGTCTATAGTGACGTGCTTTGTAAAGCATTGTGTCTGAACCTTTCACGCACGCATTATGCTAGTACGTGTATTTTGTTCGTAAAATTACTAATAAGAATTCAAGTTATTTATTCGTGAATATTATTTAGTAATTATCATTTTCTGTCGTTACTTTAACAATCGTACCGCGTAACACGACGATTATTAAAGTATTCTATTATAAACCTTTATACGAACAAGCATCTTACGTGATGTTTTTATGATTACGAGCCCATGTACTCTTTTGTATATTGAAAAATAGAGTATATAATTGTCATCCATGTGTATTATTTATGTATTCAATGAATCCATTTACTTCATGAATACGGTGCCATCTTTTGTGATACTACAGCTATTATGCTTTAAGGAGGTAATTCCAGGTCTTAGGGTAAGGAATCCCGTAACTTTTTCCTGGGTCGTTTGATTAAATCGTAATATTTAGTTATAACATACACCCAAGCCTCTTATGACTTTTTACCTTGTCACATTTATGCGAGATATTAGAAGAGTGGCAAATTTTTGTCCAAAACTATGCTTTAAACAAAGCAGAGTGTTGTATGCACGTGTACAAGAGTGAACCGTGACCCCACGACCTCGTAATTAGTCAATATAAACTTGATCTGTCTAGTATTAATAAAAAGTACTTTTATAACATTATACTTTCTTACTAAAACTGAAAACAATGAATGACAGAACTGGGGCATAGTGTTTCAGATAAGGCTAGTTCGCTCTAACAGTAGGATTTTCTCACCCTTGTGATTCCGTAAAGAGCAAATTTTTGAGTATTGCGGATTCAAAAGTATTTTGGTTGTAATTTTTTAAGCTTATAGGAAAATGTACATACATGGAGCAAGTAGGTTAAATACATAGACGAAAAATGTTGAGGAATTCACATTTTTTTAAAGTGAGCCGGAAATAGTTCAATTACATGAAAATTTCAACAGTAACGACTTCATTCCCTTTGTTCAATCTCTTTATTTTTTCTCTAAAATATAGACAATTCATTTTATTCTTATAAAAATAAAGGGGTTTCTTGAGCCTCCACGTGCTACTCCCATCAAGTTTAATTAAACATTATTATTATTATTTTTAAATTTTAAAATATGATTAGAAAATTAAATCTTTTGTTTTTTTACTCTATCTTAAGGTAAAATTATTATCTATGGTAACGAAAATTTATACTTCTGAATTTTTCCACTGGTATCAAATCACGTTATCTGCAGCATAAGCGAAACTTGGTATAAACGGTCTTGATAACGTAGCTCATAAATCTTTTGAGAAGGAAAACTATATAAACGGTTGTCCTCGTTACGATGATTTTGATGACATCTATAAATCGTACATCGTGACAGCATAGTATACTGATGGTTTGTTATATTGCCAGTTAATCAATAAGCAATTCAATCTCACTTTTCATTTTAACATGATTTAAAGAACATATTAAGATGAGCCTTCAAATTTTTGACTATTTTTTGCTACTATATAGAGATAGCATGTTCCCCTATCTCGGCTATGAATTTCTTGATGAAAAAAACATGGTGGAAGTCAGAGGTATGTAGAAAAATAAAAATTTGGTTTTCAAGTGAGGGAAAAGATGTTTTTTAAACTAATTTTTTTTCCATTTTATGATTGTCTACCAAAATAATACTGCTATAGAATTACCCTTGCCATTACACCAAATGCACACACCCCCAAGCCGGCAAAATTTACGTACAGATATGATATTAAATTTATTAATGAGCTCAAAATTTAAGATATGACAAAAGTAAATTTAAAAGAAGAGTTAATGACTATAACAGCAGAAAAACAAGTTTCAAAAAAATGTAGTACCCTTACAATCGGGCCAACAAGTGCTAAAATTTTTTGCATTACACAAGTAGTACTTTTAGAACAAAGTTCTTTATGTTGCGTTACTCGGGGGGCCGGAATTTTAAAACCAACAGATTTTTTTTTTTGAAACGAAAGTGGTTTACTTTTCCTCTCAAGTCTCCCTCCTTACCCTGTCCCCCTAACCTGCTGTTCTCTATATAGGTACTTCCCCTCTCCCCACTATAGATGTATATCTGCCAACCGTGCCGTGTTACTCTTCTGCACACCTTTACTCACAATTCCCCCTTACACTCCCAAGCAATTAATTTTCAAACAAATTTTAATTTTATTTTCCCACAGCAATTTTTATTTCACTTTGAATTTTTCAGAACGAAGTTCTTTATGTCGCGTTACTCGGGGAGCTGGAATTTTAAAAACGACAGATTTTTTTTTTTTGAAACTAAAGTGGTTTACCCGGAGTCTCTTCCTCTGAAGTTTCCCTCCTTACCGCGTTCCTCTCACCTACTGTTCTCTATACACTATATATGTATACCTGCCAACCGTGCCGTGTTACTCTTCTGCACACCTTTACCCACCACTCCCCCTTACACTCCCAAGCAATTAATTTTTAAACAAATTTTAATTTTATTTTCCCACAATAATCTTTATTTGACTTTTAATTTTTTTCTTTTACAATTCGAGAAAAAAAAAACACTTTCTATCAAAGAGATTTAAACCCTCGATCTCCTGCTTATGAGTCCGGTACCTTACACACTCTGCTACGAACGCTGCCGACTATAGGAATTCGGTTTCTTGTACTTATGGTGTGGTTCGTAACTATAACATTCCATTTTTAAATGTATTAACTGATAATACAATTATTTACGTTTTTGTTTTAGAAATTATGTATTTGTTTTCTAAATAATACATAAAAATAATAATAATAATAAACATGTAGAATAGAGTGGTTTTTAAAGGCGCTTATTTTGAATTCAACAAACAAATTATGTTACATTATCACATAATTATATAAATGAAGTAATTCATTAAATCAATTATAAATGATTTATGTACGATCATTATATAAATATATTTCGAGTTTCATGTCATTTTAATGGTTTATATGGGCACTTATTTTTAATTTGATAGTTAAATAATGGCACAATGTCATTGCGTAGTTAAATAAAAATAAAACAAAAATTGTATTAATAGGCTATAAAATTGCAAAAAAATAAGTAAAAAAAAATTTTTTTTTAATTGATGAAATGAAATATAAATATAACATAAAATAAAATTACAAAAGACATGAATTAATACAATGGAATAAAAAAAAACGAAATAAAAAAGGGAATGAAAAAAAAAAAATTAAATATGAAAATAAAACAAGAAATTAATAGAAAAAAAACAAATGAAAAAATTATAAAGGAAATTAAAACAACAAACCAGGGGGGATTCATGGGTCATGGGACCCACGGTAAGAACGAAGTTCTTTAAACATGATATGGGTATGGACACAATTTCTCTGGTAACAAGGGGGTCGCCAGACCCACAGGAAGAACGAAGCTCTGTAAACATTAGTACTGCATTCATGTTGTTTACTAAAACAAAAACTTGAAAAACGAATAAAAAAAAAAAAAAACAATAGTTTAGTACTCACGATGGTTGAACTTCGTGAGAACGTCGTGCATAAATAAAGTACTCACGAAGTTTAACCACCGTGAGTACTAAACTATTGTTTTTTTTTTTTTTTATTCGTTTTTCAAGTTTTTGTTTTAGTAAACAACATGAATGCAGTACTAATGTTTACAGAGCTTCGTTCTTCCTGTGGGTCTGGCGACCCCCTTGTTACCAGAGAAATTGTGTCCATACTCATCTCATATTTAAAGAACTTCGTTCTTACCGTGGGTCCCATGACCCATTTATACCCCCTGGTTTGTTGATTTAATTTACTTTATAATTTTTTCATTTTTTTTTTTTTTTAATTTCTTGTTTTATATTTTTCTTTGTTCAAAGTGATTTGTAATAATAATGTCTTTAACTAAGTTTAAAACAGGAGTTTGTGTGTGTTTTCATCGTTTAATGAGCTTTAACGGGATACTGATGAAAATAAAAAAAAATAAAACTATCCATGCTGAAGTAAGATGAAACTGCAAATAACATTCTCATACAAATTTTATTCAACGTTACAGCTTTTAACATATCTTTACATAGGTCCTGATTGACATTTATTCCATAACCTTGTAATCTTTTTGCATAAATAAGATCTTTTATTTTTTCAGACATTGGTTTTATTTTTTTTTAATTTATGGCTTCACTGCAAAACTTACAACTCAGTGCATTTAAGTAATAATTTTACTAAATTTTGTATGAGCATAGCGCTCACAGTTACAATCAATAAAAAATATCTTCACTACAAACAAAGTTATCGACCTCCAAAGTTTGTAAGTGTTTGCCAAGAGTGTGTTCATATTATTGCAAAATAAAGAATTTATACATAGTTTTAAATACCTACTGCAAAAAAATTGGACAAATTCTTCAGACCATTTTCTTATGAATTCCATTTTTATGTGACTCCTCCATAAGGTTACGTAATAAATTTAAGTATTATCAACATTTAATATATAAAGAACGATGTGTTGTGAAATGGTCTCAAATTCTACATCTGACTTTTTAACATCATCAATAGTATTCTATAAAAATTTCAGGAAGATCTTTCAGAAAACGCTATGCGTGATTAACGTCCTTAAGCTCTACGTACATGTAAAATTAGATAAAATTATTACTTTATTACATCAAGTTATGCAGTTTTCAACTAAGCCATTATTTTTAAAAAATGGAAGAAATATTTAAAAATTAAATTAATGATTTAAATTATATCAAAATACTACATATGTTATGTCACTTATGAAAAGAAATTGGGACCATGGCAATATTACATTGAAAGCTGTAACGTGAAATTCAATTTTTTTAAATTCGTTAATTGCATAATAAATTGAAATAGTTTGTCGTAAGTTCAACGTACCATGGTTACTTATTCTCTTATTAATTTAAAGACAAAAAACATTTTTCATTTTTTTGAGAGCGTTAAAGCATTAGTATTTTTTTGCAGTTATCTCATTTTGGCATAAAAAATTGAGTTTTTTTAATTCTTATAAATTTCATGTTAAAGCTGATTAAACGTTAAAAAAAACATCCCATGCAATATTTTCCCTAGAAGTTCCAAATAGATGTTCGTTAAAATATGTTAAAAAACACGGCATTTGTGGGAAATTTTGCAGTTTCTCAATTCCAACAAATTTTTTACACAAAACTGTGTTGTTTTTTTTTTCAATGTTACTCCAGGATAACTTTAGTATCAAACTTGATTACAGTAAGCCAAAACCTAATTAGTTTACAGCAGGACTGGGCTAAAAATGTTTGTTAGTCACACAGTTTTATCTACGATACAAAATAACTAAAACTTTTGAAAATATACAGTAGTTGAAAACTTTTTACACATAAGTATTATCGACAATGTACCGTTTAATACATTTTTTTTAAATTACCAGACAAAAAATTTATAAAATAGTTACCTGATGTAAAGCTTCTTTCATATTTCTTGGTAAATTACCGTCTTTTTTTACAAACAAGCTCAAGTTCTTATGTACATCATCTTTCGAGTCCTTACAAGATTTTATAGAATGAGTTGTCCAATATTTTGTAAATCATTTGTAAGTAGTTAGAGTTCTAAAATTACCAATAAATATTTTGAAAGGTTAACTCCTTTTAGAGCAATTAATTCATTAGTTCCATCTTTCAGAAGACTCGTCGTATCATTGAATGGGATCGTGGGTATCGACACCGTAACGAAGCTGGTAAAACAACCAGCATACATTGAAATGATAATGAATGATGTCAGATAGAGCGATATCTTGGCAATCTTTAATGAAAGGAAATTTAGTTGTACATCTGAAAATTTTTTAAAAATTACAGAAAGACTCAATTTACGAAATATAAACCATTAATTAAAGAAAATATAAACCTAAATAGTTAAACAGGTAGAGGTATTCTGTTATAATTTATATGGACAGTTTTGAAGCAAAATTATTTATTTTGCTTAGTCAGAGCGAGTTTCGTATGAACTTATAATGTAGAAATAAAAAAAAGTTTTAGGTCACAAGTATAACTTAAAACGTAAGTAATCATAAAATATAAGTAGGAAAAATGTAAAGTAATGTTGCACGAAGGAAAAAAAAAAAAAAAACATTTGTTCCATAAGAGATTTGAACCCAGTACCGCAAAAGATAACGCAGCGCAAAAGCACTAACAAACTGAGCTTCCAACACATGAGAGTTAATAGGACTAAAAGTCACTTATAGTAAAGTTCCGCAGCTCAAGATATAATTGCAGTTAAGCTATGTATTAACGGTTAACAAATATAAATTATTAAAAAAAAAAAAAAAAGAAGACTCCAGTGCACTGGATCATTCGGGTAAAGGCGTTCGTATATTAGTAATTAATATTACTTATTTAAGAAAAAAATAAAAAGAATTGAACGCACTGTGTCGTTGTGGTCAATGCGTTCGTTTTTATTCAATAATGTCACTTACCGTAAAAGTGAAGAATTATTGAGTACACTGGGTTGTTAAAGTAAAGGTGTTCATTAATAAATAAACAAAAATAGTAACTGATTAGTGTTCAACTCGTCATTTGTTGAAAAATGAAAGAAACAACATTTTAATTGGACAAATATGGTTTTGTTTGTATAGCTGAATGATCAACTGCATTTAGTAAGCTTATCTTGCTTTCAGAGAGGAAAAGCAAGAAAAGTAATACACTTAGCTGCTCTTCTCCGTGCATATGTGAGTATACAAGTATAGCTATAGGTATACAGTCAGTTGCATGCATATACGTATAGATTTAGCTTCCCCTCTCTACCACCGATGCACACATTTGGATTTCTCATTTCTCCCTTTCTCATATCCCTTCAGCTCTCCCATGAACTGGGCCTTCGAGCCGTCAGCCATTAAGCCATTAGAAAACGTGTGCATAGTTCCTCTGCTGGCTACGATGAATTGGTGCTTAAGGTGGCTCCAGCGCCTAGTGCCGTATCAAAATGGGGAGACTAAAATTAATCATTATTTTCTTTAAAATATGGTATAAAATTATCGTAGAGACTGTTGTTAGCCATATTCTACATTATATCTGTTACTTTAGTGAGTCAATATAAAAAAACAAAAAAGTTTTATGGTGCCCTAATTGATGAACTGTTACGGTACGGTCCTAAGTTCAAGAGTAGTTATACCTATATATATGTACTCTGCAGAATGCAGACAGCTGAGAGCTGACTTGCACTCGCAACTGTATACTTAGTCTCCGATTATTTAAAGATTTTGTTCGATAACAAGACACTTTTCTCATGTCATCGAAAACTTCGTAATAATATATACAAAATAGTATGTTTTTTACACCTTACGGGTTATTTATATAAGTGCAGCAGTAGGTTGTATATCGCGTAAGCTTGCATTTCCTATCCAACCCGTCTTAAAACTACGATTTTGTAAGCATGATTTCTTACAACTTTCATCGTCAACCTTCATTTTTTTTTATACGAATAGAAAGATGGGAATTCAAAGAATATAATTCAATTTTATTAACCTAGGTTGGGTGATTTATAATTTTAACGTTGAGGACACTGGAGCCACCTTAAATCAGCGTCGAAACATCGGCACACTCTTTAGTATAGGCACTAGCAATCTCCGTACTAATGTCTGATACTACAAAGCTAATAAGCTGTGGCATACATTTATAGGGTACGTTTTTGGTGTTGTCGGTCAGTCGGTCCCATTCCTCAAGTATACCTATGTTCACTATGTGTATAGCTTGACGTGATAGAGGAATTGGACCGACCTACTTATCACAAAAATAAACGTACTCAAAGTATCATGAACCAAGATATTGTAGCGTCAATTATTCCAGCGTCAAGGTCATCAATAATCTCACAGACGTACATGCATTTGTTCTTCAGAATTGTAGGGAATAATTAAACTACCCATTATGTAGTATACAAACCGTTATGTGCTATTAACTATTCTGACACGGAGTACTTCGACCACTTACCATATTTCTCAATTAGGAATTTGATGAGCAAGGGGGATTTATTAAAATTAAATGTATTCAAGTACACTGATTACGCGGAAAAAATCATTGAAAATTTTTTTAATCGAAGGGTCCATGTAAAAATTGTATTTACAGCTTTATTTTACTAATATCTCGTAAACGAAATATTCATTTCATACATCAAACTTACCAAAACCTTTTAGTTATGTTAAGAGGTATTTTTATGGAGTACTAGCAGCCCCCCGTCTCGGCTTCGCCCGAGACTTACTAAATAAAACACCGTAGTGTGTTGACACGTAATGTGAAACATTTTTAGTTAGAAAATTTTACACATATTCCCGATACATCTCAGAACAAAAATCTTCTTATTAAAAACATATTTTTTCGGAATCCATATAGTTTATTTGGTCAAATAATAAGGTGTACAAATTCAAAAAAATAATTGTGCTGAAAATTTATGCCATAAAATAATCGATGGCTATAAGAAGTTGTTGATTTAGTTTCTTCTGTGTAATTCACGAAAAGGGCTATTTTTTAAAGCTGTTAAGATTTTAAACCCCCAAAAAATTTATATTAAAAAAAAATTGTTTTTTCTCATATCTCACAATTTTATTACCAGAGCAACAAAGTCCTGGACCTTTAACCCAACATTTTTATTGCCACAAAAACACAAATACATTTTCTACTCATTAAAAAATCTGAAGTAGGATCTTTAACGATTTCAGAGATTGCTGTGAGGGTACAATGAAAAGCTGATCTCTCACGTAATGGACTCTTAAGTTGACGATTTTGACGCTGCTGTTTCAATCTCGATAAATTTTCTGCGTCAGTTTCTTGACGCCTCAAATTGTATTCATTAGATACATTTGAGGTTTTCTTTCCAATATACCCTTTTGCGACTATTGGTATGCTTACGACTTTTATGACCCCTAAAGGCTATTTTCAGTCAACTTTGTTAATTTTAATACATTTTTTGGCAAGGTAGTTCGACGTCCGATGGCCCTAAAAAAGACCGGTGAGCTTCTTAAGTTAACTCTTTTTTGACTGCAGTTAACAGCAATTGTGACTGCCTGGATACCTCAGGGTGATCTTCTCTGGCTTGCTGTTGAAGACCCAGACTGATTGGGAGAAAAATTACAAAGTCCGAAGCTTTGGGGCTAGTTGTAGTGCTCTTTCCCAACGTCTCCCGGTATAACGTTAAAGACGTTGGTGTCTAAAGCACCTTTTTTATTTTGCAGATTTAGTTGTTTTGGTGATCTTAGATGGGGAGATTGGTTAGTGATACTTGTCCAGTGGAGGCTGTCCCGTTGGCTCAAGTTTTTTTTTCCTTTATAGCTGTTATAGGTTTGCCCAGCGCAGACCTTGGAGAGGATCAGTGATTCCTGGTTGAATGCTTAGAGTCGAGAGGGTAATATAGAGTCGTCGGTCACCGGGTTTCCCAGCCTTGCGAAGAACAACTCCGCAGGTGACGTCTGCCAGTGAATAGCTGACTTGGCTTAATAGTGCCCGTCTTTAGTTAATATAGTCTTTTAGTTGACGAATCGCTTCCGGAAATGGTAATAAAAATGTATTTGTTGGCAAGGTAGTTTACACTAAGGTGGCCCCTAAAAAGAACCGATGAAATTGATGGTTAAGTAGGGAACTTAAATCCTTATAATGGCCCTAAAAAGCGCCAGTGGTGAAACTTCCAGGCTATTCTTTATTATTATTCCTGATGATGAAGAGCTGGCTACGGGTTGCTTGATTCTTACCCTGGGAGTCTCAATGTACGGAGACTGTGATGGAGGGAGGTACGCCACTGACCAAAGAATATCTCGTCTCGGGTCGTTCCCCGGATAACCAACTGCTCAATTGCTCATCTTTAGACGGGAACATGTGGGTAAGCGCGTTGGGGACGCGACTACCAAGAAGGTAGCCGTTGTAGCTTCCCGTGCCCATCACAGCTGTTTTTCCTTGCTTACATTTGTAACCTCAAATTCTTTATCTACACCAGGTGGGATGGTAGGACTGCCACACAACTCTGAAGAGTTGGTGCAGATTGTGCTATGGCTAGATATGTCTCCTGGTATTCTGACAGAGACGGCATCGGTTGGAATTAATTTATTTTTCTTTGATCGCACTCGTCGAGATTCAGGGTGAAGGGACACTTGGGTTCCTTCCCCCTCAGAGAAGAGTGTCGTCCGTAATCGGGATACCCAGCTGCAGGACTATCACCAGCATTCTCTGAACAGCTTGATGAGCTGCCGAAGCTCGACTGTACAGCTAACGATACGCTCCGGCCTATTATAACCACACTTATTTAATTATGTTGCAGGTAGCTTCGATTTTATGTCGACGCCACCTAGCGGATTTTACTGAACTAAAGTGAAAAGCTGGCGTATTTTTGCAAAACTTTGAGCTCATTTATTGCTATTGTTATTAAATTTTTTAAGATAAAAACTATACTAAAACCATCTAAGAAGTATCATGAATCAGTGTGCAAAATTTCAGCAAAATCGGTTCAGTAGTTTTCGCGGTTAGTGATTACAACGGTTTTAGCGACTTTGCTTTATATATTAGTAAGATATGTATGTACATCTGTATCAATAAAATATGGTATTTCAATCATTAAATCAAATCAAAACCTTGTCCATGAACGTTGAAATTATTTATTTAATAACAATATTATATAAGTGTGTTCTGCAACAACAAGATCAATGACACGTCAAAAAAGCCTACACATTTTAGTGGCTTGCACCGTGTTACTTACGAAAAATATTAGAACATAATTGCTATACTTTTTAATTTTGTATAACTAAAGTTGTAAGGTCGATTATCTTCCTTAACTATCTGATTTTTTAAATTAAATATTATACCTGCATATTAAAATAAATCGTTTACTGAACTTATTCGCTACTGGCCCTTTATTTTATCTAAAGGAAACTGCTCTATATGTATTACCCGAAAAGTAACACACGCTCTACAATGCGGACACATGTGTCTTTGTGAGCCTTGTTCTGGTACAATAAGTAGACTTTCTGACACCCGTAGGATTTGCCCTGTTTGCAGAGTTCCAGTTACGCAATCATCTTTAAAAATCTATATTACTTAATAAGTAAGTGTTAAGTTGCATTGTACTTATAAAACCGATGAAAGATTTCACGTGCACATACAAATCGAGCTATGTGACGTTTCATACGTGTAAGTTAAAAGTTATTGTATTAAAATCTTTATAAAACTGTGTTAAGTGTAAAAACATAAATATTTCTTAAATAATAAAAAAAAATCTTAAATTTGGAAATACATTGTTTTAAGTTGCATCGCTCGTCGTAAAAAGTCATATATACAGTAATAATAATAATAATGTATATGTGTGTATCTGTATCAATACAATGTAGTTTGTGAACTATTAAATAAAATCTAACCTTTTTCCTAAAACATTACAATTATTTACATCCAATAAAGTAAGTGA
This sequence comes from Copidosoma floridanum, assembly GCF_036245765.1. Classification (NCBI taxonomy): domain Eukaryota; kingdom Metazoa; phylum Arthropoda; class Insecta; order Hymenoptera; family Encyrtidae; genus Copidosoma; species Copidosoma floridanum. Next base: position 11,879,599 of record NW_028321888.1, read on the forward strand.
TAAAAAATATAATCGACACGAACCAATCAGATTCATGAATGTGCGCTGTTGGTAATATCACAGGGCGAAAAAAAAAGGTATTAATACAATATGTCATGTGTGATTATTATAAAGTTATTTTGTCTAAAATATGGAAAAGTATTGTAGTAGGCCCAGTTTATGATAATATGTTGTCATTGCTGGGTTCCTATACAGATTACTTTACTGTGAACTAATTTGATTAGCTGTAACTTGCTAATTTTTAACAAGTTGTAAATCGCATTTTTGTAGAATCTTATAAACGTTAAAAAAGAGTGTGATAACAAAGATAATGAGTAAAACTAATTAAATATCTGTTACTCTCTTTGTCAATCTTTTAGTAATATCATCATTAATACGAACTCCGATAGAATATAAAAATGGCTTAAAGATGGCTACTTCAGTTATGAGCTTGCTGCATCTGCTTGAACAGTATTTTGTAATAATTTCAAGTTTGATATGTTGCTGCGTTCAGTACATACATTCACACATGCTTACACTGACATACAAATACGTGTTTTTCACTTGTGTGTAGAGCACATTTGAAGGTGTAGACCAATTTTTTGTTTTCGTGTAGAATAAAAATTGTGTCCAACTTTTCGTGTAGAATGTGCTGTGTAGAACTTTTGCTACCCCAAATTGGTTCTACACTTGTGCAAAATGTAATTGTGGCAGTACACAGCAAAAAACCAATGTGTCCAATCATTTTATTTTAGTGCTGAACATTAGTTGTTTACAACACGTTTTCTTAGCTTTGTGTAGGATATCTTGTGTAGAACTTTGGTTACTCCAACTTAGTTCTACACTTGTGTAGAATATAATTGTGCCACTACACAACGAAAAAAAAAAATGTGTCCAACTATTTTTTTTGTGTTGAAAAACAAAATTGCTTACAACTCTTTATTGTAGTTTGGTGTAGAATGTACTGTGTAGACCTTTTGTTACCCTAAAACTTAGCTCTACACTTGTGTAGCAAACAATTGTGCAACTACACAGCAAAAAAAATTTGTGTGCAAACATTGTGTTATATTGTTGAACAATAATTGTGTATAACTTTTTTGTGTAAGATGCTCTGTGTAGAGTTTTAAGGTGTAGGACTGGCCCCTTCTCAATTTTTGTATTTCTGACTTAAAATTTCTTATTTCCTGTTATTTTTCTTTTAATAATTTTTTTTCTCTATCTTTCTTGTTTATTTATGAGAGTTTGATTTTCTTTCATTTTTTTCTCTTTTTTTTTACCGAGAGCTTTTATTAAATCGCTAACTACAGAAGCCCTTGGAATATCATCTGGATTTTTTGTTTGTTTTGTCTTTAGTGTTAGTTAGTTTGTTTGTCTTTAACAAAACTTTGGGATGGTAAAAACTAATTTCATATGTTCTGATATATTTTATTTAACTAAAATAAAATAAAAAATTTAAACGTATGGTATATTTTAAAATTTCAATAAGATCGTGTTGTCGCTGAAGTTGAGGTCGATAGGAAGTGTAGAGTTAGGGTGTCTCCGTGGGTCGTGAGACCGCATTGTTGCTGAAGATGAAGGCAGTTCGTTGTTGGAGGATTGACAGCAAGTATAGGGGCAGGTTGACAGGATCGCTCTCGGACTACCTTTATTTGACGTTATAGTGCATGAGAGAATGTTAGTGTTGGTCTTACAGTCGATGAGAATTGTTTTGCCAGTAGGTCCTTTGAACGAATAGTGCCAGTTGCTAGGTCATACATAAGGAAGTAAAATACTCTCAAATTTTAGTAACAGTTTATTTTAAGAAAGATGTTTATTATCTTATAATTAATGACAGACTGACCCCTTTTTCCTTTCGATTGACAGTAATAAAAGAAATAGGTATATATATACATCGAAAATAATGTCATAGCAACGAGAAAAGAGAAAAATAAAAAACAAAAGATAGCTCGAGTAAATGTAGCTAGAGTGGTCCGTGAGAGAAAATGATCTTCTCGCACCATCGTCCATTTTAGTTAATGGAATACGGCCCCAAGTGGCTTCCTTTCACTAAAGTCGTCGTGCACGTCTTGCTGATCACTCGAGAAAAACTCACCTTCAATTACCTTTTATTCTATACCTCCTTATTAATCTGCCTTCTCTCTCTCTCCCTCCCTCCCTCTCTCTCTCTCTCTCTCTCTCTCTATTACCACCGACTTATCCTTCCATTACAACCATCTCTCTTGCTCTCCCTTTATATCACCGCATTACTGTTCCATTTCAACCTCCCCTCTTACTCTCCTTTTTTCAATAATAATAAAAGAACTGTCAATCAAAAATAATAACAATTTAAAGATAACAACTTAACTATCGGGAATAACTACGATTTTCTATACTTATCAATACATACTTCCAATTTGTCTCTTCTGCCTTGCTCGCGTGCGATAAGGCGCTGTTGCTGCATTGTTTTGACTCATATGTATTTTATTTACAGACAAGATACGACTGCGTGTGTATCGGCAGTACCGTATCCATAGAAAAGACATTTCTTATACGAGAGTCTCTTTACATTGGTAGCCTGGGTTAATACTCGTCAGTATTACGGCACTTAGCGATCCAACCCCTTGAAGCTGTGATTTAACTAAGATTTAAATTCCAAGTCATTTCTGTCATATCAGTCGTGTACTCCATCAAGATACTATAATATTATACTACTGCCTCGATTACTACTACGCTGAAAGATGAGAATTAAAATGGTTTAGTACCCGAAAAAATACGATTCCGTAGTCTCGGATTCAATAAGGTCACTGAAATTTAAAGCATGATTCATCCGTTTTTATTAAATTGAAGGGAAACTTTTATAAATTAAACGCGAAGAAGATTTGAAAATTTTGAAAATTTCATATATATGAGATGTAATAAATAAATTAGGCTAGTTTTTAATAGCACCCCATGAATAAGGCAAGTGTACGAAAGGGGCCACAATTACGATTAGTTTTTGTAAGGGATGTTGAATAACGCTGGTCTTTCTAAAAGTCCGTTAATAAGGCAGCTATTCGGTTCTTTACTTGTTTAGAAAAATAAAAATGAAAGAGACTGTGTGCGTATAAAGGTATTTAGGTATATTAAATATGTTAAGCTTGTTTCTGTTTCCTTCGTTTATTGTGGACTAGCAACCCCTTTCAGTCTAGGCTTTGCCCGAGACTCACTAAACACAACACCGTAGTGTGATGACATGAATTGTGAACATTTTCAGTTAAAAATTTTACATTAATTCCTGACACTTCTCAGAAAGAAAATCTTCTTATTAAAATCATACTTATTCGAAATCCATACAGTTTATGTAGGGATTTTCATTGAAGGATCTTGGGTGAGCATATTCAAATATACAAACTGTTGTAGTGTGTATATATTATTTACTACAGTACATATTACGTACTACTGTAGGGTGCTGACTGCCGTCTGTTTCACATGAGTTACATTCGGCTACTATTTCATGTTTTAAGTTTAATCTCCATCAGTTGCCTG